>NC_073693.1:306427505-306463259 GCF_029784155.1 Uranotaenia lowii | reverse complement strand
TGCTCCGGATCTCTATCTGGTATAAGTCAGTCATCCTATGCGGCCCACGTCTGGAACTCCAGCTGCAGTACTCTGCCTTTTGCATCTGCCCCTGGAAAAAAAATCAAATAAGGTTTAAGGTGTTTTATTCACATTCACAGTACTCACCATCACCATCGTAATTCTCCTTTGTATCAGATTTCGTCATTTCAGAGCTTTGTCCGGCTGGATCAACTGGTTCCTATCTTTCCAACCGCAAATGACGCGATAAAATCTGTCCGACTAAATGGCGCAAAATTTTTTTCTTTACACGAAAAATCTTAAATGTGTAAAATACCTTAATTTTACCAATGTTCGGATTTACATTTTACCATCAAATACACTGTTACTTTGAACATCACAAGAGGATTACTGTAATACGATGTTTCCCTCCAATTCGCCAACTATGAAATATCATGAATTAACGATATATTTTACAGTTACATAAAAACCTATGGTGATTTCAAAATTTAAAGTGGTTGATGAAGACTTTGATTTTAGGATGAAGTTTATTGTTAATTTGAAAACCACTGTTCTGTTATATTAATATCATGGTCTTGGCTATTCGGGGTATTTTTTTCCAAGGAATCCAACGAAGCCTATTTGAGCCACCGCACGGATTGGAAACAGAAGTTATGGCTGTTTTACCCTCAATTTACCTACATTTTTCAAATAGCTCAGAAAAAGCACGTTCGGACTTGAAAATTTTGAACCAAATGGAACGTATCATGTGTGATTTTTTTCGGGGAAGCCTATTTGACACACCGCACACATCGGAAACAGGAGTTATGGCTGTTTTACCCTCAATTCCCTTTCATTTTTTCAAAAAGTTCAGAAAAATCATGATCGGACTTGAAAATTTTGAGCTAAATGAGACTTATGTTATGAAATTTTTTCCGAGAAATCCAATGGAGCCTGTTTGAGCCACCGCACGCTTTGAAATAGTGAGTTATGACTGTTTTTACCCTCAATTCCCCTACATTTTTCTGAAATCATTGAAAAATGTAGGGGAATCGAGGGTAAAAACAGCCATAACTCACTATTTCAAAGCGTGCAGTGGCTCAAACAGGCTTCATTGGATTCCTCGGAAAAAATTGCATAAGATAAGTCTCGTTTAGTTCAAAATTTTCAAGTCCGATCATGGTTTTTCTGAACTTTTTGAAAAAATGAAAGGGAATTGAGGGTAAAACAGCCATAACTCCTGTTTCCGATGTGTGCGGCGTGTCAAATAGGCTTCGTTGCATTCCCCGAAAAAAATCACACATGATACGTTCCATTTGGTTCAAAAATTTTGAGTCCGAACATGCTTTTTCTGAGCTATTTGAAAAATGTAGGTAAATTGAGGGTAAAACAGCCATAAATTCTGTTTCCAATCCGTGCGGTGGCTCAAATAGGCTTCGTTGGATTCCTTGGAAAAAATTACATAAGATACAACCCATTTGGTTCAAAATTTTCAAGTCCGAACATGATTTTTTCTTAAACCATTGAAAACTGCAGGGGAATTGAGGGTAAAAACAGCCATAACTCCATTTTCCAAAGCGTGCGGTGGCTCAAACAGGCTCCATTGGATTCCTCGGAAAAAATAACACAAGATACGTCCCAAAAGATTCAAAATTTTCAAGTCCGAACATGCGTTTTCTTAACAATTTGAAAAATGTAGGGGAATTGAAGGTAAAACAGCCATAACTTCATTTTCCGAAGCGTGCGGCGGCTCAAACAGCCTTCATTCGATTCCTCGGAAAAAACTCCACAAAATACTTTACTTTTGGTTCATAATTATCTGGTCTCAACATGCTTTTTTTGAGCTATTTTAAAAATGTTGGGCAATTGAGGGTAAAACAGCCATAACTCCTGTTCCTTATCCGTGCGGTGGCTCAAATAAGCTCCGTTGGATTCCTCGGAAAAAATCAGATAGGATTCATTCCATTTGGTTCAAATTTTTCAAGTCCGAACATGCTTTTTTCTTAAATTATTGAAAAATGTAGGGGAATTGAGGGTAAAAACAGTCATAACTTCATTTTCCGAAGCGTGCGGTGGCTCAAACAGCCTTTATTGGATTCCTCGGAAAAAATTACACAAGATACGTCCCAAAAGATTACAAATTTTCAAGTCCGAACATGCTTTTTCTTAACAATTTGAAAAATGTAGGGGAATTTAGGGTAAAACCGCCATAACTCCATTTTCCAAAGCGTGCGGGGGCTCAAACAGCATTCATTCGATTTCTCGGAAAAAATCACACAAAATACAACCCATTTGGTTCAAAATTTTCAAGTTCGAATTTGTTTTTTTCTGAAATAATTGAAAAATATAGGGGAATTGAGGGTAAAAACAGCCATATTTCCATTTTCTGAAGCGTGCGAAGGCCAGAACAGCCTTCATTCGATTCCTCAGAAAAAATTACACACGATAGGTCTGTTTTCGTTCAAAATTCTCTGGTTCGAATCAGTGTTTTTCTGGAATGTTTACAAAATATAGGGGAATTAGGGGTTAAAAAGGCACTATATCTCCGTTCGTGCTTGTGCGGCGTTTGAAACTATGTCCAATCGATTCTCCGGAAATTTTCACAAAAGGAAAGTATATTTCCATAGATTTGGGTCATGTAGCACGAAAGATATTGAATTTCTTCGCGGTTTGTACACTTTTTTCCCCATTGTGCACTGTTATTAACCACGGCCGTACTGTTACCTTTTTATTATTGGGCCGTCCTTCTGGGACATTGGAAAGGAAAGAAGGGATATAATGGACAGGAAATTTTGAAGAGTCGATTCGTACAAAAGAGCTGTCGAGAAACTGGATGGAGTTTTCTTCGATGAAACATGGGAGTTTTTAGTGAAACCAATTTTGCGAGCTATCTTCTACTTCAATTCACGGAGGTACAGCAGAAAAATTACGGAAATGTCCGAGGCGTTTCTCAGAACAATCAGAACACCGCAATTTCAAGAGTACAACTGTAGAAGGTCGGTAACAGGGAATTATCGATAGAATTATACTCTTAACACCAACGGAACTCAAGGAAAAACTACTGCAGCGAGAAAAGCTAAATAACTCTCCGTAACAATATTGGCGACAGTGAAAATCTTTAAAGTAGGTACACCAAAATTAACGAGATTCACAAAGATAGAACGGTGCGTGTATCAGCAAAACAACCTGTTCATTTTGCAGAAATAGTAGGTCCAAATCTTACACTGATCCTGTGGTGACTTTAGCTCTGTAGCCGTGAAAGTTATTATCCCTACAATAAAACAAACCACTTTAATTTTGCATTTATTGGTTCTTTACTTCTATTCGTTGACGTCGTCATCGTCTGTTTTTACAGTTTTACATTCAAAAACACATACTATAAATTATCACTTTGTGTATAAATAAAAGTTGTTCTACGCAAAACGCTGGCGTCAGTTTCCTCAAAACAACATTCATAGAACGAATTGCCTTAAGTACCTTGAGAAATGATGTTGACGTTTTGCGTAGATCCAAATCTGAGCGAGACACGATTCGTTAAAAAAGAAACAAAAATACACACATTGTAAAACTGTGGAAGAATGAGATTCTTTGTAAAATGGGACGGGTTTGTGGGTGGTTTGTACTCTCGCTGGGTCACAACAATCTCAGTTCGTTCCTTTGATTTCTGCTTCAGCAAATCGTCGTGGCAGCTCAGCGCTACTACCTGTTATCTATGATAGTTCATTGAATATCCTAATTACGGGCTACTACTGCATGCTAGGCACGAATCAGGTGATCAGGTCCAATTTCTTCCATGAGTTTTTGCGCGATTCGATCCGATTAAAGTCTGCTACTTTCCGTTGGCCTGACGGTGACGATATTGTGTCCGTTGTGGTGTGCTTTGGGGCCTCCAACTCCGTTGATGAAATCGTCCGCCTGGAAGGTGCTGTTCTCGTGACCCATTTCAACCTGTGGATTGCGACGATCTTCGACGGCTACCGGTTCTGGTTTCGGGCCCTCCATGAAAAACATGGTGATGAAGAACAGTACCGTACTGATGCCGTAGAATCCGGCGTAGAAGAACATGACCGAGCCTCGATAGCCGATGGCCTTAGCCAGTGGATCAACCAGGATGGGCAGATTGCCTCCGATGTTGTTCATCACAAACAGGAACACTCCGATGACGGTTGATCGCATATGGACCGGGACGATTTCGACAAGAACGGCGAAAACAATTCCGAACCACATCTCAGCTGTAACGATAGGTTAGAATTAGGGTAAGGTTTCATAAAAATTTCGTTCAGTAATGACTTACCAAAGAAGTAACTGATTCCGAGGGTGATCATTGCCCAGAGTGGTTCGAAGTAGACCGACCCAACGGCAAATGGAGTGGCCAACAGCTGACTGATGGCCAAACAGGCAACTCGCGATCGGACTCCCAACTTGGCCACAAATCGATCCGATACAACTCCTCCAACAACCACACCGATACTTCCGATTCCGATCGTCACGGCAAAGAGCCACCAGCCGAGATCCACATCCGGGAAGTAGATGTTGTAGTACAGATCGGCATTGTAGGCAAAGGTCATTCCACCGCAGTGTCGGATCGAGGCGGCAATCATGAGCAATACGACACGTGGCTGCAGCAGAACCTTAACCAGCGATACCTTCTGCTTGCCCGCATCCTCTTCACCAATGCTCTGACGCTCCGGTTCCTTCAAGGTGGTTCCAGTCAAAAAGGCCATAATGATAGCCAGCACTCCGGTTCCGTAGTAGCATACTCGCCATCCCAAACCCCACAGGTCCAGTTTGGTGATGTAACGACCGACCGGGAAAGCAATTCCATATCCTCCATAAATACCCCAATTGAAAATGGCCATCACCAGAGCACGTTTGCTCTCCGGGAAAATATCGGACATGATACCGGTGGCCAGAGGATTGCAGCCCGCCTCACCGGCTGCCATCACCATACGTAGCAAAATCAACTGCCAGTAAGCATTAACGGAACCCTGCAGGAAGATGGCAATAGCGAACACCAAGGTACAGATCCACAG
This sequence comes from Uranotaenia lowii, assembly GCF_029784155.1. Taxonomy (NCBI): domain Eukaryota; kingdom Metazoa; phylum Arthropoda; class Insecta; order Diptera; family Culicidae; genus Uranotaenia; species Uranotaenia lowii. The sequence continues at coordinate 306,458,247 of NC_073693.1, read as the reverse complement.
CATTCGGACCCGGTTGAAGCGATCGGCAGCAAAGCCCAGAACCACGCCCATCACCGTGAATACGGCGATGAAGCTGGGACCGGCCAGGAGCTGGTATTCTAGGCCCAGCCCGTTGTGGTTCCATTCGCAGTATACCGTTCCGTTCAGGTGTTGTTGGTGGCACCTGGAAGATTGGAAAACGGAAAATTCATTGAATTTACCTTAGTAGATTTTACTTATATACTTATGAAAAGTCTAGAACTTATATTTAGCATTTTTGAAACTTGAACTCATAGCTTAGATTTTCTTTCTAGAGAAATCTCATTTTCGAGTTTTTGATTGTATTAAACGAGGGCATTTTTATTTATTTATTTATTTATTTATATGGATCCTAGGCTTTGGCCTTTTATCTGAGTTAAAATTTAAATTAACACTCACTTCTCATTTTAATTAGTTGTAAAACATCTCGTAACACTTGTTTTAATTTGGTCTCTGGACATGCTCAAGTTGATTTCTTTTTTACTCTTTCTAATCTTTAAATGTGGACCTTTTCAAACAATACTTGAGTACTCAGTTGTTGTACGAACTAATCCAACATAAATTTTTACGATAGTTGGTATGTATATGAGTCATTCAACTCATGACAAATTCTGTTGATCATTTCAAACATAAAGTTAGCTATGGCTACCCATTTTTCTAAATGTTTCGAGAAATTTAGTTCTCTATCCAATTCGACTCCAAGATCTTTCACCGATGTCTTCCTGATAATTATCAAACTGTTTTCCAAGCGATATTTTTTTACAAAATTTTGAAAATCGGTACAGCGCATTTTGCAAAATTGAGCAATTCTTCGGAGAACGAACGGGAAGGAATATTTTAAGATCATCTGCAAACACGTCCTGCAGAAGCTCAGGAAACTCATTTATAACAGTGAAGAAAAAAAGGGTCCCAAGTGATTCCCTGGCGGTACACCACTGTTAATCAAGAAAGTACGGGATCTGAGTCTGACGTTTCCTAACTTCACTTATTGAATTCTTTGAATGAGGTATGAATGTACCCATTTGAGATAGGTGCCACCAATTTCATTTTTTACAGAGCACGGATAGTGTATCGTTGATTTCGATCACATAAAATGCTTTGACATGTCTGTGTATATAGCGTCAACCGTAGTCCTTGGATCATCCGTTTTGAAGTTCTTGAGACAAAATCTCCAAGATTCGTCACGGTCGATCTTCTTTGCAAAAAATCACGTTAAACGGCGGATATTCTTCTTTCCAACCATGGGTATATGATCGTAAACGATGCTCTTAAAAACCTGGAGTATGGCAGAATAGCGACTCCACGAGAATTTTCAACAGGAAATTTCCCAAAACTTCGGAAAAAATCGTCCGTGTAGAGAATCCCAGAAAAGGCGAAGAAAGGGTGCTTCAAGCTCACCGACGCACTTTTTAGAAGTGAGTTACTTAAGCTTCGTCAAGCATTAAAAATTGTCCTTCTGACGTCTTTTATCGATATTGCCAGCTCGGGAATAACATTCACCGGAAGCTCATATTCAAGATTTGTTTCTGTAGAATTCGAACAGTATAGACTTCGGAATATTTTGCAATAAGTACTGAAACCTCTTCTAATTTTTCTGCATTTTTAGAGCAGTTCGAAACATTTTTCGGTATTAAATTAGACTTCCGTTTGGATTTACTACAGTACTTACGAATCGTTTCGGTTCAGACAATTTTCAAAGTTTTCAAGATTTTTAAAGGCATAAGTCTACTGGTCAGAAATACTTTACTAATAAAACCACTGTTTTTTAATTAAAATATTTATGTATATGAAAACAAAACGAATATACTTAAATGTTTTTTGTTCTTAAAATTATAACATCTCTAGTCCGGAGAGAAGGGTGGCAATGTATGTGTGAGAAAAATGTCGTTATCTCATTTCAAAAATCGACCATATAGGTAGGTTCATGTTGTTCATCGGCCAAAAAAACGGCATGTGAAATACTTCAGCACAATCGGACTTGATTTAAGGGTGCCTCAAAGGGCGCATTTTACTATTTCATATAAGGCGACCGATTTTCCTTAAACGTACACATTTACTAAATAGAACCAGCTCTCAACATTTTGAATTTTGTACCAAGGGGTACTAACCCCTGCATTTTGAATTTTGATTTCCTCGATTTCTGCACTAGGAAGTTAGGTGTGTTACGTTACGTCAAGTTACGTTACGTGACTCGCAATTTTAAGTTCGAATTTTGGTTTTGACACTTTAAACCGATGTAATTTTGGATTTTCAAATAAAAAAAAGGCATTCACTTGCGAACTGCGATACTCTCACTTTGATTGTGAAAACAATTTTATAAGTTCTAAGCCCAGAGAGAAAGTTATTCCATAATTTTTTTCATCATGATTTTTTAAAAATACTATTTTCTAAATTTTTCATACAAATCTGTTGCAAATTTGTTACTCTATGAAACGAAGGGCTTAAAATGATTCCCTGAGCCCAAAGTTTGATTTTGATAGCTCTGATTTTTTCAGTCGATAAGAATTTTTTAATACAAAGAATTTGTTTTCAGCATAAAATCAGTACAAGCTTCGGAAATTGGCCAGAATGGACAATAAGGTTTTCGGATGTACACGGATGAACAATATACGGTTCGAAAGATCTTGACGAGACAAGAAAAAGTTACTGCGGGGTCAAGAATATCTACCGTAGGAAAAAAAAGTTGCGGTTTTGAGAATTTGTAGGAAAGAGTGGCATAAATGTTCATCTAGCGATTTTGCCATCCTTTTCTACGAAATAATATAGCTTAATAACAACTCAATAAACTTTTTCCCATTTCTCATCCGTGTACATCCAAAAACCAAGTTGCCCATTCTCCTCTGATTTTTTCATTGAAAATATAAACTGAATTTCAAGATTTTAAAAAGTCTCAAGAACTTCCATACATTTTGAGTTTTGCTTTTGAATTTTTTTAAATATTAAAAAAAAATTAAACCCCGTTCAAGATAATATTTGAAATTCAATGTTTTAAATTATTGATTGCATATTTCATTTATAACTTTTTTCAAAATTTTAAATTTTTCAATTTCACTAGTTTGAATGTTACAGGTACATACTACTGAAGAATACTCAAGAATAAATTAGAACTTCTCAAATTAATTTTTTTCTTACAGTTTTAATTCCAAAATTCTTTGAAATTTGAACTTTGGTTTTTATTTTTGGTTTTTTAATGTTTAAATTTTCAGTTTTATTTTTTCAAATACCGTTGTATTTTTTATCATACTTTAAAATTGTTAAATGCTTGAAATGTTATAAATTGTAATTAAAAAGTATTCTAACTTTGAAATTTTTTTTAAAATAGAAGCTGTACTTTTACAGTTTTAGATTTTTTCAAGTTTTGTTTTGTGTTTTGGAAATTTTCAATTTTTATAATTGTTTCATCCAAATTGATGATTTGGTTGATAGTTTTCAAGACTTTAAACTACTTTAAAAAATGAAATGTTTAATTTTTAAATGTTTGATTTTTTTTTTAAATTTCTCTTATGACTAAGTTTTTTTTTAAATAATGTTTTTTTTATCAACAAATTTGTATATGTATAAGGGTTTACTATTTTTTTTGGCTTCCAAATATTCAAATACCTAATGAATTAAACATTCTTCTATATTAGTAAAGTAAATTTTACCTTTTTTCGATTTCCGAAAACTCTGTCATCTATAAAAAGCGAAAAAGAGGGGAATTTTTAATAAGTTATTTTCCCCAAATTCTGACTGTTTAAAAAAAACTTTATTTTTTTTATTTTGAAAAATGGTGGGGAATCGTGGGCCACTAAATCCATAACATGCAAAGTTTATGAGTTGACCCAAACTGTGATTTCATAATTCATTTCGTTATTTCAAGGCAATTTCAGATGATGAAATAAAAAAGAGAGCTGTGTATGATAGAATAGATTCCAAAACCTGGCTCGCGAAGGTTTTGGCATAATTCCTTATATAGGATGGACAAAATATTTTTCATAGCTCTTCATTTGGCATAAGGCAACTTTATAGATAGGGAAAACGTATTTAAAGTTCTGAATGTGTATAAAAACATAAAAATATAGGTGGTTCAAGATGTGTTGCCCACGATTCCCCACAAGCTATGATTTGCAAATTGGTTGCGTTTGTGTGACTTATTGATGTTTCATCAAAAATTCCTTTTCCACGTGATAGATTATGACAAAACTAAGATCATAAGGGTATGAGCATATTTTTGATATGAACTTTCGGTTCCCCATCGATGCAATTAGCGGGTGTATTTTTAATTATGAAAGTATATTTTTCAATTTTTTTTGGCTTGGTAAATAAAAGAAGCATACACACAAAACTTTCGAGGCTCAACTTAGCAAAAAATCACCATTACTTCCAGTTAGCAAAAAAAATTTTTTACTGCAGAGTTAGCACTTCCCCATCCAATCGTGAACTTAGCTCAATCTGAGTAAAAAATACCCATTTACTACTAATTTCAGCATTCAATGTAGTATGGATTCAAACCCCGGCGAGTTTGCCGTTGCGGTCTCTGATTTGTTTTTATTTTCGCGCGGTTAAAAATAAAAATAAACTTTGTGCTTTTTTCCTCGTTTTTGGTTGGTAAGTAGGTAAATTTAGTGACCAGTTATAAATTTGAAGAAAATCTAATTTGTTTTAATTTTCAGGTTTTGGTTCAATATTCAAACTCAATTGGTCACTTCGATTCCGGATCACTGCTGGCGGAAAAACCTTCAGTCGGTTTTTAGTTTCATCGATCACCTCTGCTACCTAACCGGTAGCGGGAACGATCCTAAGTTTCCCATGTTCGAAGTAGGTTTCCTGGTTCCATTTGTGAACCAGCTGATCGTCGTCGGTTTTAATAAGAGGTTGACGCCTGTTGAGATCTTTCGGCGGTTTGCTCGCCGGGAAAAGTTCTTTATCTTAACTTCCCGGACCGGTTAGATGATGCCACTTCCTTGGCAATCGTTGGTAAAGTAAATTTGGTAAGTAAATTTAATGACTAATTTTAAGCTTGAAAAAATCTTGTTTTTTTTATTCTCACTTAGGATGCAGATTTTGTTTATTCAAACTAAAGTGACCGCATCAAGTTGGTTGGATGCGGCCTTTTTAAAATAGCTGGCCAACAACAAATAGGAAGCATCCGTAGGATACGGCTAGGACTTATGTATCTACTTCTTGCTATCCGGGGACGACTTTCCGCTTCCTTGGGGCGCTTGTTTAATACTGATAAATCCCTTCGTGCACGAGAACTCGGCACAACTTTTAAGACAGTGCTTGTTTTTGTGCCTCCCCGAAGAAGAAAAAAAGAAAACTGTATTTGGTAAGTTCTTCAAAATTCAATTTAATCGCAAATTTTAATTCCAGGGCCTTTTGTAAACAATCGAAAAGTATTTTGCGTATGTTTCTCAGTTACCTGATTTGTGATTTTTAGCCATCTGATTTAATTTTGAATTTGAAAGAATATTCATTTCTTAATTTTAGGCTTCACCAAACCTTCATCGTCCGGAAAACCTATTAAAGTTTCGCGGATCTCTGCTTATTGGGTCAGGAGGAAGAAAATGGTTGGACTATACAAAGTCTGCAAATAGAACAACTGCATTGGCAGGCACTCATAAACACCAATTTCATTTACCGAAGAGATGCGGAAGGAAAAAATGGATTTGGTCGATAAGATGGAAGAAACCTCAGAAGTTATCGATCAATAAATAACGACCGTACTAGATACTAGGTAAGGCAAGAAACCTTTTATAGTTTCTTATCCACATGACCATTTAATACTTCCTTTATTTGCAGGTAGCTGCGAATATTGACTCCCAAATCGAATAGAAGGATAGGGGTCCGTCCAAAACCAAACGGACCTTAATCACCATACGCCAAAAGTCTTATAGGACGTGGCTGATTTTGGTATTTACTCCATATGAGAAGATGAGCTGTCGTTATAGACAAAGATTGACAACTGCTTCATTTTTTAATTCTTGTAGATGGATTCCGGTGACGGAATTGATAAAGCTCGGTGAGTACATTTTTATTAGGCATCTGTTTGTTCTGTGGATTTTTGGATGATTTAAATAGATTTGTATTTCAGATCAGAATCTGAATCTGAAGGTCGCATTACAATAATTCAGAAAAGCGACACATATTGGCTTTGGAACATGATGGAATCGATGGGAAATAGGTGAAAGCTTAATTTTTAACAGGTCTTTGTGTTTAATACTTTTTAGAAATGTTTTTATTTATATATTTATTTATTTCCTCATTATTGATTCCCTCTGTATGATAACATTGCCGAGGTGAAAATCGGGGGAATTTAAATTAAAACATTTTCAAGAAGTTCTATCTGATCATTGAGACCAGTTCGAAATTATATTTCCCATCGATTCCACCGTGTTACAAAACCAAAGTATATGTTGTGTTTGAGAGTTATTGGCGAAATAAGATTTTTTATTTTTAAACTGATAACGATTTTAACTGATTCTTGAATTTGATTATGAAATGTAGATCTGAATCTAAATATTAAATCGTAATCTTTTTTCACATTTGTAATTCAAACTTGAAATTAACATCTGATTTTCAATCGGATTTTTAAACACTAATTAAAAATCTAAGTCGTCGTATGTTAGATAATTCTGTTTCTTATTCTGAGTACTGAGCAGAGATGAAATAAGTTAATTTACAATAAAATGCACATTATTAAATCATTTATTTTTTTATTTTTTTTCAGTATTCATCTGTGACGCAACTTCACTCTACAAGATCGGAGCAAACTTTTCTTTGGATAGAAATGTTTTGGTCACTTTAAGCAGATATGCGGTCAAATACACTCTTTATTTGTTTATATCTACAATCAAATAAAACTACAATCCAAGTACAATTTTACCATTTTCCCTCTTTTAATGACAATGAAACAAAGGGTAACTCAAATTTTAAATTTTACTAAAATTCTAGCAATTTTAATAAAATTTTTCTTTGCTTTGATTTTAGCAAACAATAATTTTTTTAACTAAAAAATTAGTAAAAATTTAGTCCGGACACTTTCGATTATTTTGCTGAAATTCTAGTAATTTTTTTTTGCTAAATTGATTGCTAAGTTTTTAGCTGGTCAAATTTGAGCAAAATTTTGCTAATTTTTGGCCTCGAAAATTTTGTGTGTATGATGCGTATTTAAGTAAACAACATATAGAAATGCTCACGCAACGCGACAATGACAGTTGGTTCGAGATTTTTATCTCAACACTCATCTGATATATTAAAAGTGGCCCACGATACCCCACTCTCCCCTACAAAATTTTTGTGTTTTGGCAACATCCGATTTTGGCATTTTAGCATCCGACTTTTTTCGTTCTAACAGGACCAATATAATTTAGATAAACACCATTAATACGTTTTTACTTTTCAAATGGTTATAAAATACAGCTACAAAAACCATTTATTTTTAATTTCAAAAGTATTCAAAAATGACAAAAATTATGAAAATTTCATATAATGAAAAAACAAACAGAACACTAAAAATGACAAAAAGAACTAAAAAATAATGAAGAATGACAAAAAAAGCAAATATGACCAAAAAAATATTAAAAACATAACAAGAAAAGTGTATAAAAAAAAGTGCATCAAAAACATGGTAGAATAATCGAAAATTACTTAAAATGATCAAAAATTTACTCAAAATCACGTTAATGATGATAATAACAGTTTTTTTGTAGTAATCAGACCATAACAAATTTGATATCCTTCTTTAGTCACTTAGAATTACCGCTGAATTTTCATAGTCACTCGATATGGAATGAAACATCTTATTCAATTTAACCTTCCTTTACGGTAAAAAAGGATAATAAGCCGGTTGAGGTCATATAGACCCTGACTACTATTTTGGCTGTATCTTTAAAACTACTTGAACCGATTTTCATAGATTATACCGTTTAGGAATCGTCTACATGTTCTCTCATTCACGAAGCAAAATATTTATTATGGTTTAAGCAGGGCCGTAGGAAGAACCGGCTCATGGGGGGGGTTTTGATGACAAATTTTTCCCAATAACCTTTTTGCTCAAACAATGCCTACACAAGTGAAAAATTGTATATGTACTTAGTGCAAATTATTCAGATTAAAATTATTTTGCATTAAAAGTTGTTTATTTTTGAAAATAAGTCCTAGGAGAAGCCAATTTTGTTCATGAAGCTTTCAAAAATATGGGTACTTGTGATATAGCTCAGTTGGTAAATTAGTTGCCTCCTGAGCTGATATCCGTGAGTTCGAGCCCTAGAGTAAACATCGATCACAGTTGTTCCAGATAGGTTTTTCAATATCTGGTGCGCCAACTGTATCGAGAATCGAAACAAAAAAAAGGATTTTGAACCTTCATTCAGATTTTTTTTTGTTTACTCACTTACTTTAGCTAGAAAATTTTTCTGAACCGTAAGCATAACCTTTTTAAGCATTGGGTGAAAATTAATCAAAAATTCAGAAATAAAAGTAATAAATAAGGTTTGCGGTTCAAATAAGGTTTTTACTTCTCTTGTAAACTCGATTAAAATTTAAGACTTAGTTAGAACCTTTGATTTTGAAGAATCTGCAATATATGCATTTTAACATAAGGATAAAAAACAAGTTCAAGAATTATCATTCAATATTTAATATTTCATAATTTAAATCCTGTAATTTAAGTTTTCAAAATCGAAATTTAGGTTTTTCAAAAACCAATTCTTTGAAATGAATTCAGATCTTATTTTTTATATGTGATTTTCAACAGGTTTGTGTTTCTAATCTGACTTTGATGAATTTAAAATTTTAATTTTGAATCAAAAATCAAAGTTATGAAACTCCGATCTCCTTAAATTTGAATCCCTGATGAATTTTTAACATCGATATTTTAATATCGATCATAAAATTAAATTTGCGCCAAATCTGAACACAAACCTTGAGTTTTAGTTCCAAGTCTGAATTCTGCATTTTTAACCCAAATTCTAAGCCTGAATCTAAATTCCGGATAAGAAATCCTATGAATTTGAAAACAAAAAACGAAATTTATATCAGAACCCATGACTAGAAATCTTTTATTTGAATTTGAATTTATGGTTTTCAATATGATTTTTTTTTCAATTATTTATTCGTTATTGAACTTGAAAAATTTTAATAAAATTGTGAATGACGAAATTTTTACATATTTTAAATTTCTGGACTCATGAAACTTTCTTATTATTTAACTCAGCACATAAATTGAGAATAAAAAATTCAGATCGAAATCTTAATAATGGTTTGAATTTCAAATATTTTTTTTTTCATATTCTGAAATTCAGAGTTTTGCATATGGAAAATTCATCATATTTTAGATTGAAATGCAACATTTATGTTGGATCAAGTATCCGGGCTTGGCAAATCCAGGCAATTTTATCATGAAACCTTGCGAAATAAGGGCATATTGTTTCAAGATTTTCTTTAAAATCCGTCCAATATGCAGGCAAATTTCGGAATTATTCCTCTAAAATAAAGAAGAAAAACACACGGAATACTGTTTTTAATTTTTTCGAAACACATCAGGCGATTTAGAATCATTAAAAAATCAGGCTTGCAAAAAATCGTTTATGTGTTTTTGATAAAATTTTATTAAAAAAAATGATTTGGAGACAAGATACATGATTCTAAGGACTCAATTGAAATTTTCGTTTGATTTTGCAAATAGTGTGAGAAAATCTGGTCCAAATCCGTACAATCTGGTAAGCTTAGTCTAACTTTATTGGGATTCAATATATAGGACTCAATTACTATAAACAAGAGAGAAATTTTATGAAAAACTGTTGAAGAATTGTGGTCCTGGAATGAGATTTCGAAGTTTTGGAGTCAAGATTGTTACACCATTGTTACTCTTGAATCATTTACGGAGTACGTACGTAGAAAATTAAAATTTTATGTTTTGTACAAAATTTCACTTGGCATCTTCGGACCTTTATGGGGGGGGTTTAACCCCCAAAACCCCCCCCGTTCCTACGGCCATGGGTTTAAGTGGCTTCAGAAAATTGAGCCCAGAGACAAAATGATAAAAAAGGCGTTTTTGAACCAAGATCGTGTCCATCCCGATTCGAATAATGAAATTTCACTATGTCAGCTAAATTTTAACTGATTTGAAGGTTCATTTGAATTAATAAAAAGTTTTGGTTTCCAATATCATACGTTAAAAATGTAAAATTTAGGTAAAACTAAAAAAATAGTGACTTTCTTTTTGAAAACCGTTGTTTTTTTCTAGATAATCATAAAATATTCATTTAACTGAACAAATCAATGATTGATTTAGTAAAATCATACAAATCAATGGGAAATTAGTAAATTTTATTTTGTTTTATGATGTTTTGTCACATTTAGACCGCAAAATACACACAATTAGAAATTTTCTCAGTACGCCGTGTCTTAATTCGACCTAAAATTGACCAATTATGCAGATTTCATATTTTTGAGTTAATCAAAGGGTCGTTTTAATTTCAATAATATTATTTAATTAATAAATTCATCGTTTTAGAACGGTTGTGCGCAGTAAAACGAAAAGTGTAAAGCAAAAATCGATTTACCTCCTTCATATTTGGTCTTCAATATGTTGAAATTCCATGATTTCGTACTCAAATAAGTCAAAATGAAATTTTATTTCTGGTGAATATAAATTTATTGCGGTAATCTCGACGTAATATACTCAAAATCCAGTGAAAAGTTGTATTTTAGTGCACGAAAATCTGAAAAAAAATTGAAATTGACAAAAAGTTCGAAAAACAGCTATTTTTAAAAAACTCGTCAAAAATTCTGTGTTTCGTATTTTGACAATCCAAAAAAGGCAAAAATTTGCCAAATTACGAAAACTTTTCCATCATTTTTACAAAAATTATCTGGTGTGACTTAAACAATTTTCACAGTTCATTGATTAAAAAGTACGGTTTAAACACCACTTTTTTACATTTTTTTGTGGTCATGTTCTTAAAAAGAAAATTAAAAAATATTTCCTTATGTGCAACGTATAGCTTCCAACTTCAGCTTTTTCGGACACCAGGGGAATTTTTTTTGAGCATTTCGTTGCTGATCTACAGTCTTTTTTCCGAAACATGTTTTTTTGGATTTTTTTCTTAGAATTGAATCACGGAAAACTGAAGAGTTGTAGGTGAATAATGCCTGAGAAACATTTTTGAGTTACATTACGAGGTTTCCAAAACCATAAATTTTGTTAAAATTTGATAAAAAACAAGAGAGATATAGCAATTTTAAGCAGGGAGTGTCGAATTGACACTCAAGGCCTTATCTATCAAATTTTATTTTCTTGGGATCCAGGGCATTTCCATAAAAAAAGTGATACATAATTTAAAATTAAATATTTCAAGCATTCATTGAGAGTTTCAGAAGAAATTCTTTCATTTGGATGCACCCGAATAAAGTTACAAGTCGCCAAACTTCCAATAGTGTCATATTGACACTCAAGAGCGGATTAGGGTTAAGAATTTCCAAAGCTTTATACTGTATTTTCGATTTTAAACCTCTGTTTCTCAAATCCTAGACTCAGTAACAGATTGTTTAGTTTTAAATGAAGATTTGAAAACAAAAAGTTGATTAAAAATTAAATTAAAATCCTGATTCCTTAGCGCGGTCTATCTGGATTTCAACTTTTTACTAGTAGTATTACTAAGAATAATGTTGACCTTTTATTTGACCGTTATTAAGCTTTACTATTCGAATTATAAATTCATAACATTATCTTCAATTCGCTTTAAGATTCTTTATCACAGAATGGGATTTGGTTGTTTAGAAAGCAGGGTTTATTTCTTTATATGTATCGCTTTATGTTTTGTTCTTTTAGCATTTTTTATGTAGTTTTAGTTTATTCCATCAATTAAGATTTCGCGTCAAGTAATTTATGAATAAATCTTGATTCATGAAAAATTTCTTCTCCACACTATTCAAGCGTTCGATGCTCAGAGCTTTTTTATAGCAACTTGTTAAACATCGCAAAAAGCTTCGCTTGCTTACTTTATAGCACGAAGCTTAACGCCGCCTGCTATAAGCTACCATGCCTTCGTTTAAAATTCTTAGAATCACTTACTCATGTTCCACGATAATGTCGGCACACTGCTGGGGCAGCGTGTGTCGTTCGACTTCGGTGTGATTCTGCTGGCAGGCATGGTCTCCATAATCTAGCTCGATGGCCGTCGCCCGGGATGTAACTCCGATCAGATAGTGACCCAACTCGCCGGCAATGTAGCCTATCGTAAGTACTGCCAGAACGTAAGGCTTGTACAGGAATTTCAGTTTATCCACCATGGGTTGCATTTTGGAGGTTTTTTTTGCGAGTTCTTCTCGTTTAAGTTTCCGTTGTCAGTGGCTTTATCTGGAAAAGAGAGAGAAATGTAACCGTAAGTATCATATATTTTAAATTGATATATCGAAAAAAAAAGGTGTTAAGAAATAAACAATTAAAATCCTTAAAAGTGGTCACGCTGTAAGTAAAAAAGTGAGGAACTTTGACAGTAAATATAATAGAAATAACAGTCATTCATCCGACTAACACACGCTCCTAATTTTTTGCCATTCTACACCCTCTACTAGTTATTAGAGTCGAGATCCAGCCAGATCGCCCGTCAGAGATAAATCAAGCGTAATTGATTTTCCACCTTTTGGCAAAACATCCGGCGGCCGGCGACGTAAAAGATGTGCAGAGCATTGAGCCATTGAGCGATACAATTGATTAGTTCCCTGCAGCACATGGTTCCGCGTTGTGGGCTTTGATGTGCTTCTATTTGCGAATGGTGGTTGTTGTTGCACCTTTTCCACGCGTGTTTTAAATCTTCTAATTGATTTAAAATCAGAAACGACTTTTTTTATTTTTCTAGAAATATTTAAAAAAAAAAGAAAACAGCTTTCTATTTTTGTAGTCAGAGAAAATAATTACAATTTACTGGGTACTATAAAATAAATATCTAGAAGGAACAATTCTCGATTACATTGTGTAGAGTGATAAGGTTGAGCAAACATACGTAGAAACCTACTTGTCGTAAGCCATCAAGTGATTTAACGCGGGGCGTGATGAATAGGATAAAATATAGCCATTCAATTAACATTAATAGGATATAGATCAGCAGCACTTATTGGTGATTTCAAGTAGCTTCAATAAATTTTTTAGTTGTCGCCTCGCCAGTGAATTAGCAATCGATCATTGGTTTCCGTTGGAAATCTAATTGATATTGATGGACGCTCATAGCTCTTGTTGTCTACAATAAATATCTACTAATAACAAGACGTTAATTTCTATTGAGTTCATATTATTTGTTTCATCTTGTAATTTCATCATTCAACTCAAACACCCTGGTATATTTTTATTCTAAACGGTCAGAGCTTTTAGGATTTGAGGATTCAAACTTGGATTTCTAAAATTAATTGTTAAGCTTCAGATACTACGTGGACAGAAAAATGAGATTTTTGACCACCTAATCTCCCCGCTAACGGTTCTAATATTTTGCGCACGATTTGACCGCCGTATTTCGTTTATTTCAACGGCGAGTAGCTTTTTTACCTTGCAGAAATAAAGTCAGGCTTGTTTATAAGTCAGCTATACGAGCCATTAAAAAAAATGTTTTTGTCACTTTCCTAATCGAAATTTTTAGTTTGCGCTTGATGAAACCTCTAGTATTCCCTACCTTCATGATGGAATCATTCATATTCACTTCATGAATAGTGAAATTTAAAAAGTATTGGCTCACCATTACATCCTCTAGATCTCCATGAAGGAATAATAACTGTATGTATTTTGATCGATAGTTGATTTCCAGCGGGTTTTCGCGGTCCTGCCCAAAGAATTAAGTTAATGACCTCGGTATTGGATGATATCACAAAAATCTCTTGACAGAACGTCACAAAAATTTGCACATGTAACCAATAAACTAGTAGATAGCTTCACTGAAAATTGCATGCAGAAGTTATTCACAAAACAAAGTGTTATATTTTTTTTCGAATACACCCCTTACTAATTTCCAAAATATTTTCTACAGGTAAATAAACATTAAGATGTGTAAGTCAAAATCTTAAAATTGCAAAGCTTTCCAGTTTTAGTTTAAACAATTAGTAGCCATCTGAAAGCAAGTGATAAATATGAGAATTTAAAAATTTAATATTTTAAAATTATTTTATATCAGGAATATTCGTTTTTTTTTTTCAAAATCATTTTTATTTCAATAACAAAAAGGCAAAAAGTATTGTTTGAAAGTAGAAAGAATTAGATTTAGAAAAAAAAATTCAAATCTGTCCACGTGGACATCCGGGAAGGGGGTTGGGTGTTTGCCAAATGTCCACGCTTGTAAATGAAGGGGGAAGAGGAGGTCAAAAATCTCATTTTTCTGTCCACGTGGTATCGGAACGGCCCCATATAAATAAAATCATAATCTTAAGATGTCAATGGATTATATTTGCAAAAATCAAGACAAAATCTTTGTCTTGTCTGAGAGAGTCTGTTTGTCTGTCTGTCTGTTCCCTATAGACTCGGAAACTACTGAACCAATCTCCGTCAAAATTGGCATCTAAGGGTTTTTGAGGCCAGAGATGGTTTCTATAATAGTTAAAACCGCATCCGACTTAAGGGAGGGGGGGCTCCCATACAAAGTTTGTAGTTTTCCGAACCAAATTAAAGTCATGACATCCATTTTTTCGAGACTTTTTTTCCTTTAGGCGGTTTGTTTTTCGTCTCCAAGGTCGAGGCGGCGCGAGCAGACGTCGTTAGAAGATAGTAACCATGGCATAGCATACTCAACCAAGCATATTTTCAATGCAAGTGGGGGCGATATGAAGCCTTGATGTGATTTTTTTTGTTCTTGATTCCTAGCTCATTTCTACAGCACATGGTTATGAATGACGCCTAGATGTGACTCAGGTTGACATTTTGCTGATCGAATAAAACATATAATATTTGTTTTGCCAAAATCTGAAATTGAAAAGTCAGGCATCTATTTTTATAGATTTTCTTTTCTTCGAGGGGTTTGTTTTTCGTCTCCATGCGCGAGGCGTCGCTAGCAAACGTCGTTGCAAGATAATAGTAACCAAAGCATACTGTTCATTGATCGCTGGAAAAATTTTAAAATTAGGCGCCTATTTCTCAACCAAGTACCTATATTTCTTACGCACGTGGGGGCGATATGCAACCTAGATGTGTTTTTTTTTCTTGCTTATTTGTACACAGCACATGGTAATAAATGACGCCTAGATGTGATACGGATTGATATTTTATCGATCGAATCAAAACAATATAAACGATTTCAAATATTAAAACAATTTTTAATTCGTGTTAATTTAAGTAGTAAATTGTTGTCCAAAAGATATGAGTTTGGTAAAGATAAATATGAAATAATGTTATGACACTTTGCGGACGTTTGAAAATAAGAAATTGGGAAGCTTTACAATAAATTTCGTATAATCCAATACGCCTAGAACGCTAGACACATTAACTGAACAAGAGTCTGTTGTATTCTATTTTGTTTAATTATAGAGGATTTTAACCAACATGGTCATTCGTCATCTCAACAAGAGTCTGTTCTTTGAAATAGATTAGATAGGATTGAAGTTTTAAAAAGCCGAATATACTATTTGATTTTTTGCAAACTTAAATTGAAGTTATCAATAAAATAATCTACTTTTTAATAACAAAGAGTGAGGATTTGCATTTTTTGGAAGAATTTTCAATTAAGAAAGTAGACTAGAGCAAGTGAAAACTATCAACTTTTACAAAAAATGTATACATTATTTCTTTATCTAAAAATTGTTGGGACCAAAAAAAAATTGATTAAATAAACTTAACTCTTTTTTTAAAATCATTCACCAAAAAAACTGCTTACACGTTTTCTGTTTGTTTACACACAATTCAAGTACAAACTTAACATGAAAAGTGTGTTTTTCTTTTACATGTTTTGGCTATATAGAAGAGACTTTTGATTCACTTTTTTGTTGAACAGTTTTTTTGTGATTGATATTCCGGGGGCAGCAGATTTTTATGATGAACTTTTAATATGACCTGAAAGTGTTAAAAATAATATTAATTTCTGTAATTTCTAAAGTGGAATAAGTGAAAACGCGCCATTTAGCTATGAAACATCAACAATTTAAGAATTTTATATCCAAAATGGTCAGAAAGGATATCCCGAGTGTTGAATCTGAAGCGGATATTCAAATTATTATAAAGGTCTTTGTAAATCAAGGTCTTTTGGTTGAACAGCATTCAGTTAAATAGGAGTACCAAGCATTAATTTATTCCGGAGAAAAACTTAGGATACAGCGATGAAAGTTAATAAAACAGACAAACAAGAACAAGTATTAAATTCATTTTAAAGTCTTTTCACTGACGCATCTGAAAAAGACCTATCGATATTTCTTTTTGTCAACATAACTAATATTTTTTTTGAAAATTTTACTTTTTTCAGAGAAAGAAAGTTGAACTGCGGTGATTAGGATTTGACCGGTGTTTCATTTTGAAAATTAGGATGTACAGTAAAAAAGACTCATAATTTGTATTAAGGTTCTGTTTATATGATAATTTCCAGGAAACAAAATGAACTCATGAAACCATCGAAGCCTGAACAGATTATTTCTTTTCAATCTACGAAATTTAAAAAAAAATCTGCTTTTCAATTAAATGTTATTAAATCTTAAAAATATAACATAATCCTGAATGAAATCGCAGAACATTGTTGGTGGTAATGTTCAGGAAATTTTGAAATCAGAACTACTTCAATTAAAATCTTTAAAATAATGGGTGAATATATCTAAACATATGTTTTCCTCTTTTCAAAACCAATCGTTTCTTTGATTCATTGGGTTAAAGTTCAAAAGAATTAATTTGCATTTTTTGCTTGAATAAAAAAAAAGGAATTTGCAATACACAAAATCGCCATTTAATGCCATGACAAGTGCTGTTTGGGAACACTTTAAGTTGAAATGTGTAAAGTCTATAACTTAAGTTTTAGGCGAATCTTTTTGAAAATGATTTTGGTAAAAATATGGATTTTAATTCAAACTGCTTCGAAGGATGAGGATGGTGAATAAAAAGCTGTTTCAAAATGGTTAGTAAAAAATCTTTTCTTACGTTTTTTTAATTCTTCAGCTCTAAAAAAATACACCATCCAAAGCTAATTGGGAGCTGAAAGCGCTGCGTAAGGCAAAATATTCGGCAAATACTCCAAAAATTGTCCCGATATTAAAAATAATATAACAAAACGGAATAAATCTACTGAATGGAATACAGCAAATGAAACATAAATATTATCAACATACAGTTATTTATTGAACAAGTTACAAAAATTGGATTTTAAAAGACCCGTTGAGTTTAAATTCTTTGGTTTAATTTTAATAGAATTGAGCGGGACGATTCGAGTAAAGGGAAAGAAGGGAAATGTAAAGAAAACTAGGAAAAATAGAAAATGGACGCCAAGTTGAACATGGTAAGACGAAGTTTACCGGGTCGGCTAGTTTTTATATAAAATTTGAAAAATCGAGCAAAAAATTTACAAATTTTAACATTTTTCGATGCCGTTAAAAACATTACCCAGTATGATGGATAGGCTTGAAAATATTACCTTCAAACTTTTTGCTGGTTTCCTCATTCTATACCAACACAGTTGGTGTAAAAATATTTTTCGAGCAATCACTCATTTTTTTTAAATAAATAGTTTTATAATTAAGTTAGGAGTCTGGGGTAAAATGCAACAAAATGCAAATCAAAGAAACACCTTGGAAATCTCATTTCCATGTGCTGGAATTTGAATGTTTACCATCATGCGTTTGTAAACTTTGAAACTCATTCATCCAAACATTTATTTTTATGATTTTAGCTTGTAGAATTTTTCGTATTATGATTTAACCCGCAAATGTATGCAGCATCCTTATTTTCAGAAAAAATGTAAAAAATAGTTTTTACAGACCAAAAAGTTACTGCAATTCGTGTTGTCATGCGTTGTGGTCTGTAAGGCATCGCAAATAAATAAAAAACAATAAATTTTCATACGTGTTCATAAACTTTTTCATTAAAAACACAGTATGTTGCAAGTTTGCCCATTTTCTAAGGAGGGTGAAAATCGTATGTATTTCGAAAATTAAAAATAACTAAAGAAACCAATAATTTTTCAAACTACGCCAATTTGATGTCTCATCATCCTTAAAACTTTTGATGCATAAGGTACTTGAAATTGAAATACTTAAAATACTTAGGTGATTTAAGGAAATCATCAGAATGCCATATGCCAAATTTGAGCTGAATCTGACAACGAAAAGGGGCTGCACTAAATCTCAAGTGTGAAAGGGTTTATGAAACATTGTGTTCGGAAGAAGCTTTTCATGATTTTTTTTTCTAACCAATTGATTGCTTATTTATGTTGATTTTTATTAAAATTTGAATCAAGACTAATATTTCACCTGAAGACTGCAACACGATTGGACTTGAAACAAAAAAGTTATGGCGATTCAAAGATTGCGTTTTGGTTGCATATTGTCGTTTAACACGCAAAGAGTACAAATACTAACTCCGTTTCATATGACAATTTGCGGCAAAAACACAATTTTTGAACCGCAATAACTTTTTTTTGTTTTAAGTCCAATCGAGTTGCAGTCTTCAGATGAAATGCTAGTTGAAATTTTAATAAAATCAACATAAACAAGCAAACGATGGTTTGATGAAAAACCAGTTTTTAATGCTTCTTTAGAACACAATGTCTCAGAAACCCTTTCATTCATGAGATTCAGTGTACTACATTCCTTTCGAACGCTACTCTCGAAATTCCAAAATTAATCGGAACAAAATCACCACCTTCTATAATTCAAACCTTTTCGCAGGTAGCTATTTATCCAGTAAGTTGCAGATCAACTACTTAGAAGTCGTCGTCGCCGTCGTCGTTGGGTATGAGTCAAGTTCAATGCTAATAGATCCGGTAATCTGTTGCTGAATAGAGAGCGAAAACCAGACCAGGTTAATACCTGCTACATATCATTATTTATAGCCCGACCGATCGGTTGGTTGGGAGCGGGCCTTCGATTTCATTTTGGTCCCTCCCGATTGTAAACATCTGGACAACACGGTGAATGAAAAGTTGCAATGGAAGTAGGTACACATCAACCTGACCACCATCGGAATTCTAGTGAGAGACAGGTGGTAATTTGCAGATAAAAATATGAATTTATAATCGACGCGACGGATTGAGATATCACGCTGTGTGTTTTTAGATCAATAGATACTACTCATTTGTCGCTCAACCATGAACATGAGCAAATATTAAACTTTAAAGAATGGGTAGCAAAATTTGTTTATCTCGTGATTATATTTGGACTCTACTTAATTTACATTTTTTTTTGTAATGTTCAATTCACATAACAATTTCAATTAGTAGTGTTGAAAAATTTACCGGAATTTGTTTATTTCTAATATGCTAATGGTTCTGGACTGCTTCCAAAACTGAAACACCACTTATTCGACTCCAGCAAGATGCTATAATCATCAATAAGCTGAAACTGAATCATCATCATCGAATCTGTTCGATCTATTCGAGCAGTGCGATCTACCAATCAAACCAACCAAAGACCCGGCCAGATGTAATGACAGCAAATTACATCATATAAAATAAAAGTCGTGATCGTGCCTTAATTTATGACACACTTTAGTGTATAACCAACGACCGATTACGATCATCCCTTGCTCGAATGTTGAAATATATTGTAGTACCGTACAACATTCACCTGGCACGTGGCAGAGTATTTAAGAACTGAGGAATTTTCTCATCTCATTGATTGGTAGTCGTTCCGAGGATTCCTAAGTAGATTTTTTTTTAAACGAGACAACAGATAACATATCTATGTAATTGAGTAATTTAAAATACAGCTACAAAAGTAGTTGTACTCCGAATACAGATAATCGCAATTTAATTTATACATATTCAATAATCAATTTTCAATTCAAATTTATATTCGACATTAGAAATTTTAATTTCAATAAAAAAAAATGATTTAAGTTGATCAATTATACTATGGTTGCATCCGTAAATGCTGACTTTTTCTGAGTTCTAAAATTTTAGTTTGAGTCTTCATTTGAAAATTTGTTTTCCGAATTTCTAAATTATCAGATTATTATTTTGATTTTCTTGAATAACTAGATTCGCTTGCAATTAATATCATTTGTCAAAAATTTGCATATTTTTTTTCACACCTTGTGTGAACCTACGTTCATGAAAAAAAAATTTCACATTTTTATCACATTTTTCTCAATTGACAACTTTGCAATGTCACATTGCTTTACAAAATTTCATCCGAAATTTCAAGCCGTATCTATACTAGACTCCAAAATATTTCGGGATAAAATTTTTATTAAAAACTGGAAGATGCTATCTAAAACCGAATGAAGAAACAGACAAATTTTGGGACGATTCAAGGCTTTGGCGAAAAATTTTACCATACGATGATACGTTTTCTACTGTCCGTTTTTAGACCAAACCCGTGTCAAATTTAATAGCCATACTTTGACATGCTGCCATAGGAATTATGAAGGGATTTGTGAAATATTATCAAACATTTTGGTTTTGAAATCAAATAAGATTATTCCTTCAGTTCTTTAATTTATTTATTTTCAGTAATTACATGGCTTCAACGTGTCCGACCCATACACAATCATAACCATATTTAGATAAAGAACATTCTAGAGTCGTCCTTGTCGCGAATTCCCCAGTTGCACGATTCCAGAATAGATTCAGTTGTTCAACTATTCAGTACTTGATGTTGGGAAAACTTCTTCGTGGTAAATTTTAACCTCTTGTTTGATCTAGGAAACAATATTTTTTCAATAAAAATATCAAAATTGAATAGTTGAAATACTTACCTTGAAATTTCGCTCAAACTGAAGTTCCATGAATTTTTGTTTATGTTTGTTACCAATGATATGATTGCTGTGATTAATTTCAAGCTATTTTTTTTATGTTTTCAATTGCCCTTAGTAACACTTCTGTAAGTGATGCAGAGCTCTTACAATAGATGCAAGTAAGAACAGGGGAAAATGTTTCTTCAGGATGATTTCAGAAGATTGTGTTTCTTAATCATTGCTTAGTTATAAAATTGAAATTTATCAGAAACATCCCTATTGCTTTTTATTTTACGAATTTTATCATGTTCGAGCCAAAAAAATACATCTCAGGATTCGAACTGTGACAATATTCTGGATTTTTTTTATGTTTAGCCCTTATCACTTGAGTGTGACACTATTGGAAGTTTGGCGGCTTGTAACTTTATTCGAGTGCATCCAAAAAAACAACCTCTGGGACCCTCATGAATTCTTGAAATCTTTAATTTTGCATCATTATTTTTTTTATGGACGTACCCTGAAAGCCCAGACACACAACTCCCTTTTCAGACATTGAGTGTCAATTTGGCACTCCTTGCTAAAATCGCCATATCCCTCTTGTCTTTCAACCGATTTTAATCAAGTTAAAAGTTTTGGAAACTTCTTAATGCAACACAAATGTTTTTCAGATAATACTCAGCTACATCACTTCAATTTTCCGTTACTCAAAGTCTAAGAAAAAAATCCAAAAAAATATGCTTCGGAAAATAGACTGAGTAGATTTGAAGTCATTTTGGATTTTCTCAAACCTTGGGGTCTAAAAAGCTTCGTTTTGGTTTAAAACTCATCCATGATTTTTTGCAGAATTTTTAAATTACGTTTACATGAGTAAATTTGTGTCATTTCTGTTTCTTCTGTGGAACCGAGAATGCCAATAGATTTGTGCCAGTTCATAAATTCTCCAAAGGATATTTTCCGCTGAACAACTTTGTCCAAGACAGTAACTTCGTATCTTATTAGACACCGCCGACCGTGGCCTAGAGGATAGCGTTCAAGTCTTCTAAGCCAGAGGTCATGAGATCGAGTCTTGGTCACGGCAAACATAGTACTCTTTCTGTGGGTTGGTGGTGTTAGCATTAGTAAAATGCTAGCCATTATATCCTTGAATGATGTACGCTTAGTCTTAAGTAGAAATTAGATCTTTTCAAAGAAACATGAAGTTTCACTGAGATCCCATATGTGTGTGTTGGTTTTAAAAAAAAATTATTAGATGTTTAATAAAGGTAGGTCTTTGGCATTCATAAACAATAAATTCAATTGACACCACTGCTCTCAACTCATTAGAAATTTTTATCGATATGTTCAGGCTATCCTCTCAACTCGCCTTTTCAATTTCAATCTGTCCTCTCAAATCAATTGAAATTTCTATCGATATGCTCAGGCTGTCTTCTAAACACGCTTTTCAATTTCAAGCTGTCCTCTCTACTCGCTTGAAATTTTTATCGATATGTTTAGGCTGTCTTCTCAACTCGCCTTTTCAATTTCAAGCTGTCCTCTCAACTCGCTTGAAATTTTTATCGATATGTTCAGGCTGTCCTCTCAACTTGTCTTTCAGTTTCAAACCGTCCTCTCAACTCGCTTGAAATCGATATGTTCAGGATGTCCTCTCAACTCGCCTTTTCAATTTCAATCGGTCTTTTCAACTCAATTGAGATTTATATTGATTTGTTCAGGCTGTCTTCTCAACTCGCCTTCCAATTTCAAGCTGTCCTCTCAAGCAACTTGAAATTTCTATCGATATGTTCAGGCTGTCCTTCTAACTCGCCTTTTCATTTTCAAGCTGCCCGCTAAATTCGCTTGAAATTTCTATCGATATATTCAGGCTGTCCTCTCAACTCACCTTTTCAAGGTCAAGCTAAATTTTTTTTACAGTTAAATTTTTTTTACGAAACTTGAGTAAGCTGAATATATTAATTACCATTAATTTAAGTTTCGGCATTATTTAATAACTTGCTCATTTGCTTTTTTTCATTATTTTAAGCAGGCTTCATTTTGCTCATCTTGATCAAAAGGAGACAGAGAACTTTTTCGCTCCGAATAATTGTGAGTTAATTTTTAATGAGCAGTTTATCCTCTACTGCTGAGAGAGGGGGGAGAAATTTTGTCTCTAACGAATGATCACTCTTCTACTGACAGAGCACTGTTGGTGTGCGACTTTGAAAACACTTAACCAGTGCTACGTGTGATCAGTGAAATGAATTGCGGTTGATTTCTCAGCCAGTTTCTGAGATGCTAATGAAAATTTCTCCTAGCGAGAATGAGATCGGGTGACTGCGTGATTGAAATGCTCTCCAACAAAATATGAGCTGCTTGATCGTTTTAAGTATGAGGAAGCATATTTCTTCCAGGCGTTTGACAAGAAGATGATAAAAACAGAGCCAAAATCAAGAGATTCGAAGAAGCCTGATTTTAAGCAATCTAAACTTAATTTTTTCGTACTGGGCAATTGATAAACTACTAGACTTTTAAGCAAGTTTGATGAAAATTATTTAAGCGTGAATCGTTTATCACATTGGTTTACCTTTTTTGGTTATTTCTTTTTTAAACAATTTATCGTTTTTGGAGGTTTACGAGAAAATACCTGTCACGGTCGCCAAATGTGCAGACCTGTCCGGAGCTCCGAAGCTCGAAAGCCACACTGGGGAGACCCAGATCACGAGCTGTCGGAGGAACGACACACACACACTGCTGACTTGCTCGTTTTCTCGCCGACTGACTGACTAACTGCGTGAACGCTGAAGTGGATGACCCGATATTGATTTAATCCATTCACACACATACATATTTACATCATGTTAAGAAAACACTAAATTCGAATAAAAAATGCTTTGTAAATATAGTTTTGTATATACTTCTAAGAACAGAAAACTATAACTTTGAGCGCAGCTTTAAGTTCATTTTATCTTATTTTTTCACGGAACTTAAATTTATCAATTTTTTGACAACAAAAAAAATATTTGAAGCTTAGATTTCAAATTGCTACGTAATAATTAAGAAGCTGCTAACCATTTCCTAAAAATCGAAAATTTAGACTTCTTCATCATTCAAATAAGAAATCCTATTCAAACTTATTATTTCATGGATCCCGGATTTCGAACTTTGTACTTTGAAACTGACACTTTGAACTTTGAATTCTGTTTTATTTGGCTCTAGATTGCCGAGATCCAAGAAATTTAAGATCATATTTAACAATTGTATCAAGAAATAAAAAAAATGTCCAAATCAAAACAATGTGCCCCTAATTGAATTTTCTGGACGAATTATTATGCAAATTTTATTCTTCCATACAAATTTCCATACAAAGTTCAAACTCGATGCGCTAATTTGTACCTTGAACGTTCGAAGCCCAGCCTTAGTTTTGACCTACTGGACAAAACTTCTTCTTAGGTGCAGCTTCTTAGCCACCTCCCGAACAGAGGCGTTCGGGCTTCGGTTGAAGGCCCCAACTACGTGGTTGTGATTTTTGGTTTTGTACGGAATACTTTTTCCTTCACTTCTGGGCTTCCGATCGCTGGTCAATCGTTCCTCGAACCGCTAAATCACTCGCGACACAGTGGAATTCGCAATTTCCAACGTTTTAGCGATGGAACGATGCGGGAGATCCTTGTTCTCATGATGAATGCGCAAGATTTTAACACGCACGAGCTGTTCTTTCGACTCCATTTCCACGATTTTTTATTACAGGACTTCAAAACTTGCAGGATGTAAACAATGCACTATGAAATAAATCCACCCAAATTTTCATTAAATTCTACCCAACGGTTAAATAGTTAGAGCAATTTCATAGTGTGGCAATTTCATCGTGGACACCCTTTAGGAGGTATCCAAATCATATCATATTTTACACTGATGCTTGGTTACCCAAAAGGTATCGAAAAAAACATTCAATTTTCAACAATCTATATTTTTCTGAGAGGAGTTCCATTCTAGAGCACAATTTGAGCTACTACATGAGTTTGTTGACCTGGATGATGACTACAAGAACCATAAAACTAGTCATAAAGTAAACTTCAAGCTCACGAATGTCCGCGGAAATCTCTTAAAAGCGTCACTGCTAACTTAAAACGTCCTTCGTAAAGCATAACTTTAGTTTTATTTCGGGTTAAACTTTTTGATGTCTATTGCAAGGATTTCAACCTCTTACCAAAACTACATAGGTACCTCTTCTGTTGAATGATGGATGAATGAACGAGTACATCGCGTTAGAATGGTTTAAATCCAAAAGTTTAACGCATGCTCCTCACGTAGACAAAACTGCTCCACATTTAAATACTAAGCGTTTTACGATTGGCAATAATCACACGAATTTGCACATTCATTCGGACTTCATTGACTGCGAGAAGCACTGTATCATCGTCCAGATGTGTTGACAACAGAATTTAGATTTGTTATTGTTGTTGTCGATGGTCAAGTCGATAATGACGTTGATGGCACCTTTGCTTGCTTCCATGGCGGACATTTAAATTTTACTACTGCAATTCAGCAGATAAATCGCTATTTTTAAACCCCCTCTCGGTCCGCTACTGGAATCCGGGCGGAGCTGAGGAAAGCAAAAGTGCGAATTAAAGTTGACAGTTCGATCTGCATACTAAATCGCTTGACTGGTGGCATAGAGTCATATAAGTTTAGCAACCGGTGGCTGTGTGATTAATTGCTTGGACACTCTGACTGGTTATTGCGAATGATAGTAGGCCGTTTGATGGCTAATAAAATATGTGTAACTTAGCTATTTTCTTTGCAATTGATCGACAATAGTAGGCTGGATGGAAGTAATTGCAGCATTCGGTGAAGGTTGGCAAACAACTTTGATTGACAAGGATACATCAGTTCAGTTTTGATTGAGCATGTGTGATTTGATTGCGATCTTTATCAGGCAATTTAAAGTCATCTTGTGCAACTTTAAGCATTAGCGGTTAGATCGATTCCAAGTAGCGTAAGTAAGTGATTAGCAACTAGAAAAGTGAATATAAAATTATAAAATTTACATCGGGTCGATATTTCATTTAAATATGGATGACGGGTCGAAGTTACATAAAAAGGATCTTGGATAAATTATTGATCCTGAACAGTCCTGAAAGAGTCTGTAATTGTCGCTTTTATATATTGAATCTCCAAAGTCGTGGTGAAAGTTAAAATCATAGTCAAATTTTCGGCCATATGTAGCTCTTCAAAGCTTTTTTATGTTAGCTCATACCATCTAACTGTATTCATAAGCATGATTTTGAATGAATGAAATTTGCAGAATCATCTAGGAATTTGCACTAGACAATGACCAAAAAAAGAATTTTTTTTCAAGAACAAATCGATCCAAAATCTCATGCAAATTTCATCGTCGTTGAAAGGACATTGCGGTGATCTTAATGTTACAGAAATTTGTTCAGAAGAGTTCTATATTCCGTTTTATTGATAGAATTCTATCGTACTCTTCAAATGGAAAAATATACCGTAACAAGAAGTCAATTTCAAAAACTTCGACCTGAAGCATAAACTTATTGACGTCATTAATAAGAAGAACGACTCTAACACTCTTTCTTACTCTTAGTAAATTTTGAATACCCTTCAACTTCGCACAAATTTGATCTCCATATCGAAAATCAAAGTTCTTTGTTGCATGTGACAACAATTCATCAACTTTGTGGTGTTCCTTTCACTTTTCTATCTTCGTCCGCATCCATCTATCCCGAAACCTGTTTGAATCTATATAAAAATGGAACCTGTACCGGGGGATTAAACCGGCATACTTCAGCCAGAAACCACAAAAATCTGCGAACGGACAATAGTCTGTTCCAAAGAACCCGCCCATGTTCTGGCAAAACATGCTAAATTCAATTAGCTTCTTTTTTCTGTTGTCTGTCCGATCGAGGTTCGTACCTCCAGGATAGGGAAACTTGATCCAGCGAACAGCAACCGTTCATCGGTTCTCATTGAACAAATTCTAAGTCGGACGACGGTATTCAGAGAATCAAGAATCATATCCCGTTCTGTTACTTGTAACTCGTTTCTTTTATCTCGATTGGCAACATCAAACTCCATCAGTCTCTAGAGAGCATTTAGAACGACTTAAATCCTCGACTTCATTTATCATGTGTGCAATTTGAACAGGAAACCGACCTTTCGGGTGCAACTTTGAGAGATTTTATTAATTTAGCAAACCATTCTTGATCGCCGCCGTTGGCTTTTACAGCTTGATTGATAGGCGGGTCGGTTGAAGAATTGGCACAGACAAACTGCCAGCAGCGTTCTTAAAATATTTCATCAGTTTTATATTCACAATAATGGCGGTTACAAATGAGAATTTAGAGATGTTTGACTTACACCACGTGAGCAACGATTAATCAGTTTCTAATACAATTTTGTGTGTACTGCCTTAAAGCTTGGATAAAAATTGTTTTTTTTTTATAAAAGTAGCTACATATTTTAAAAATCCTAAAATGTAGCTTTCGCTGATTGTTGTTCAAGTAATAATCAATAAATCTACAATTTGCATCATTAACTCGCCAAGCAGAAAGGTCGATGAAAAAACGATAAATTTTATTTTCATTCAAATTTATTCAGTGTCACGTCTGGGATCGATTGCATTGCATGGAATCAAATAAGTCTAGACGCGCAAAAGTTAAAGAAGTAACTCGATTGATTTAACAAGCTTAGTCCTCACATCAGTAGGAGGTAGCAGAAGATTTATTAATTAATCACAAACAGTTGGGAGAATGTAAATCGATGAGTTATATATTCTATAGCATACAATTTAATAATTCAAATAAAATGCACCTACTTCAACGGTATTTATTTAATTAAAATAATTAATTCGTGTGCTACATTTAAATTTTATGGGGACGGAGATATCTAAGTAAGCTTCGTTCGCGTGAAGACATGTTTGACAGCCACTTCTGAGATTTTTAAAATTATAGAATTATTTATTTATTTATTTATTTATTTAGATCCTAGGCTTCAGCCCTTTATCTTAATCTAGAGTATAATTAATATTATGTATGAACAACACGAATAATTAATTTAAATTAACACTGCTTACTTCTAATCCTAATTTGTTCTCTGGCCATATTTAATTTAATAATATCAACGTTTGCATTATAAAGTGTCATGATTCGGTACATAGGCTCATTCCTAGCATAATTTTGAATCCGATTAGCTAACTGGAATGGCCTTACGCTACGCAAACTACTGCGGCCTTCGTTATAACATATTTGAGATGATAAATACGGTGAATAATATCTTCCACTGGTCAGATCTTTAAAAACAGTGCGTCAATCGATTTTCTGCGGGTTTCCAGGGAGTCCAATCCTACCAGCATGCACAACACTTGATACTCCGGCATTTCTGCTTGCCATCCAAGGTTTCTCAAGGCGTATCTCAGGAACTTCTTTTGAACTCTCTCTAGTCTGTTGATATGAATGTTATAGTACGGACGCCAAACAATACTCGCGTACTCCATTGCGGTCCGAACCAATCCGACGTAAATTGACACAATCGTATAGGGATCACTCAACTCTTGACTAATTCTGCTAACCATTCCGAACATTGAATTAGCCTTTGTTACAACTTTTTCTATGTGCTTCGAAAAGTTTAGCTCTGAGTCCAACTCAACTCCCAAATCTTTTATTGAAGCTTGCCGTGCAACAATCAAATCATTTCCCAGGCGGTATTCGTACATGATGTTGCTCATTTTCCGAGAAAAAGTAACCACATTGCATTTAGAGTCGTTGACTTTTAATCCAAACCTGCTGCAGCATTCCGTAAACCTGTATAGAGCATTTTGCAGAGTCATGCAATCTTTTGGGTGACGAATTGGCAGAAACATCTTTAAATCATCGGCATACACAAGCACGAACACATCAGACAGCACTCCAGGAAACTCGTTCATAACAGTGGTGAAAAAAAGGGGTCCCAAGTGACTCCCTTGTGGTACACCACTGTTTACCGAGTAAGTCCTGGATCTCACGTTCTCCAGCTTAACGTATTGCGTTCTTTCGATTAAGTATGAGCGAATCCATTGTAGGCAAGTGCCGCTTATTCCATTTTTGCACAGCGCCGACAGAAGTGCGTCTATGTTGATCACATCGAAAGCTTTCGACATGTCGGTGTATAGAGCATCGACTTGTAGACCTTCCATCATCCATTGTGAGACACTTGAGACAAACTCCGTTAAATTCGTGACGGTTGACCGCCTTTTAAGGAAGCCATGTTGAACATCTGAAATTTTTGTTTCTATCCATTTTATTGCATTTTCATGACATTTAGGGAAAAAATCAATTTAAAGAGAATAGAACTTCAGCGACAGTTGTGGAATATTGACAAAGGCCTAAGAAGAACTGAAAAGGTTTTTAAGTAATATTTAACGATTAATCTGAGTATCTGTAAGAAAAAATCCTGTTTGCTGCAAAATGGTGGCAAAGATTGGATGATCTTTTTGAATAAGACAAACTTTGGAAGTTTCGGGTAAGATCAATCCATTTTTCTTATTTCAACTTTATAAATTAAATATTATAACTTTATAACCTAACCCTATTTTATTAAAGGGTGATACGGTCAAAATTTGGTCAAGGGAAAACGCGTGTAAATCGGTGAAATTGTTTATTTAAAAAATCAAATTAAATTTCTTGTTCAAGTTTAATTAGTATAAAATTCAGGAAAAATATTCAGTTAGGCTTCCGCTTTTCCAAATCCGAATTGCCGGGCCTTACGCTTAACCCCTGCCATCAGATTTTGTACAGCCATCTTGTCCACCTTCTTCGCTTCAGAAAGCCAGTTTGCCTTGAACTGCTGCTCGTCCTTAGCAGTTTATTTGGTCTTCTTCAGGTTCCGCTTGACAATAGCTCAGTATTTCTCAATTGGGCGGAGCTCTGGCGTGCTGGCAGGGTTCTTGTCCTTGGGAACCACCTGCACGTTGTTGGTGGCGTACCACTCCATGGCCTTTTTACCGTAATGGCAAGATGCCAAATCCGGCCAAAACAGTACGGAACAACCGTGTTTCTTCAGGAAAGGCAGCAGACGTTTATTCAACCATTCTTTCACGAAAAATTTCTTGGTTGACAGTCCCGGAAGCTATGAAAATGCTGCTTTTCATGCCACAGGCACAGATGGCTTGCCAAACCAGATATTTCTTCGCGAACTTTGACAGTTTCATGTGCATGAAAATATCTGCTACCTTTCCCCTTCCTTTTGCCGGATAAAACTCCTGTCCCGGAAGCTGCTTGTAGTCGGCTTCGACGTAGGTTTCGTCGTCCATTATCACGCAGTCAAATTTCGTCAGCATCGTCGTGTACAGCCTCCGGGATCGCGCTTTGGCCGTCGTATTTTGTTTATCATCGCGATTTGGAGTCACTACTTTCTTGTAAGTCGATAGTCCGGCTCGTTTTTTGGCTCGATGCACGGTTGTAGACGATACACCCAGCTTATTTTCGGCATCTCGGAGAGAGAGGTTAGGGTTTCGCTTGAAACTACCGGCAACCCTCTTTGTCGTCTCAGTGGCTTCCGGTTTTCGAATTCCCCCCGATCCAGGCTTCCTGGCTGTCGACAAACGTTCCCCAAACACTTTAGTTACATTTGTAACGGTTGATTTGGCAACTTTTAGCGATTTTGCCAGCTTTGCGTGCGAGTAGCTCGGATTTTCGAGATGCGAGAGCAAAATTTTGATACGCTGCTCTTCTTCCTTGGACGGCATTTTGACAACTGAAGAGTGAATTCCAAAATCAAACTAGGAGCAACATTCTACACACACACACCTTCAAAATGAGGGGTGTTTAGGTTTTTTTAAATGCAAAATTGAAAGAAATAGGTCAAGTTGATATTGACCAAATTTTGACCGTATCACCCTTTATGCGAGGGTTTGCCAGGGAACCA
>NC_073693.1:306389848-306427005 GCF_029784155.1 Uranotaenia lowii | reverse complement strand
TTCCAATGCAAAATTTTATTCGTAGTTTGTTCAATAACTCAATCATCAACATAATTTTTCTGTTTTGGAAATATTCAAAGATAGATATTAACATGTTTCTGATTCAATAATTGATCGCTTGGCATGTGTTTCATCGAGAACCGAATGAATTTTCTCAGATTTGTCAATTGGGTGTTCCATTAAGATTTAAGACTTAGAATTCGAAATTAAAAGAATAATTGAAAAGAATTCAATTCAAATTCCATGGAGGTACAGTGCAAGAGTTTGAGAACAAAATTGATTTCGAGATCTCGAGTTTTCAGAGAAACCATGAAACTCAAGAAACAACACTAGAATTGAAAATTTAAATGAATTGAATTTCTATTGTGAAACCTGAAAGAAGATAAGATTAAAAACATAGAAACATTCATGTTTGGAATCACTCAATGAAATTAGCAATTCAACTATGAGAATATTTTTATGATGAAAATAGTTTTCTTAGCAATAAATTAAATTTAAATTATGTAGTTTCAGTACTATCCTTAGTTTGTTTAAAGTTTTAAATTTAAGTTTTTTTCCATTCCGATAATGGATCTCTTAAAATGAGTATTCTTCCACTGAGTTAATTTTAATCAAATGTTGTTATATTCTCACGCGCTTAATAATCATCTTTAAAGATCTCAGCATTAGTAAAATTTGCTCGCTTTTTTAATTATTAAGATTTTCCTTGTTTTGCTGCCAGACATGCTGAGAACAGCTAGCGTCCCATTTTCAGGGGGCTCAAATTGAGCCTTTTGGTGAAGGAGAGTGTGGTGAGCCGCTAATAAAATAAAACAATATATTGAAAATGATAAATTGGGAAATGATATGCTGAATTCAGGAGAGAATTATTTCAAAATAAAAGTAACTTTAAATCAAAAACATAAAAATCTAGTTTAATCAGTTAAAAGAGCTTACATACATTCGAATATCAAATCGAAGACTGAAACTCGCATGGAAAAACTCAGTATGGCGGATTAGTCCAGTTTCAGCAATTACAGTAGTTTGTTTTAATATTGATTATTGTTTCAAAGTTGATTTTCAGAAAAAGGGTGTGAAGAATGTTTAAACTAAGGCAAATCTTTAATAATTGAAAAATTTATTCTAGATAGCCTGATTTTATTTATTTCAATGGTACCCGAATATTGCCCCGGAATAAAAAATCTGTAATGTTTATTATAAGGACTTCTAATAAGATTAAGTAAACATTAATCTATCCAAAAATTGTATTTTTATAAAATTCCTCCAAGAAATTTAATAGCTTAAAGTAAAAGCTATACTTCTTTGTACTTAATGCGAGAAATTTGTGCTTAGAAAAATGGGAGAGAAGTTTTTCTCGATTCCACCTAAGAAGTGTATTCGAAAAAAAAAATGCAACACTTTGTTTCGTGAATAACTTTTGAATGCATGGATAAAAATTGATGAGTTTTCAGTGAAGCTATCTAGTAATGTAATGTGTACGTGAACAAAATTTGATGAAAATCTGTCAAGTGGTTTTTGAGATAGCGTCCAATACTTAAGTTCATTGACCAAATTTTTTGGACAGGATCGAGAAATATCCAGGAAAGTCCCAGTAGGAGACCCAAAAACAGCTGGAAATCAACGATTCGACCAAAGTTCACATACCTAGTAAATCATTTTGAAAGTTATAGAGTACCCGAAGATTATTGATTTCATGAAGTGCGAGGAATGTGATAGTAGACTGAGTCGATTTGGGGTCACTTTTGAATTTCTCAAACCCTGGGGTCTAAAAAGCTTCGTCTTGGTCCAAAACTCATTCATGATTTTTTGTAGAATTTTTAAGTAAACGTTTACATGAGTAAATTTGAACTTTTAGGTTTGTATGGGAAAATTGAATATTTTGTACTGAAAAATCAACATCGATTTTGTTTCTTGTGTGAAACCGAGCCAACTGACAGTTTTTGTGCCAATTTATAAAATTCCTAAGGGAAATTTTCCGCTGAACAACTTTGTCGAAGATCGTAACTTCGTATCTTATTAGGCAAAAAATTTATTAGGTGTGGAATGGGGACATGTCCTTTTCGCATTGATAAACAATAAATTCAATTGACATCCCTGCAGGGCGCCTGGCGAGGTATTGCATGACTACTTTTCTTGCAATACTTCGCGAGGCTCCAGCAGTGATGTCAATTGAATTTCTTGTTAATCAATGCGAAAAGACGTACCTCTATTAAACAGCTAATAACTTTTTTGCCTGATAAGATACGAAGTTATGGTCTTCGACAAAGTTGTTTAGCGAAAAATTTCCCTTAGGAATTTTATAAATTGGCACAGAAACTGTCAGCAGGCTGGGTTCTACAGAAGAAAGAAAAACGATGTTGATTTTTCAGAACAAAATATTCAATTTTCCCATACAAACCTAAAAGTTAAAATTTACTTATGTAAACGTTACTTAAAAATTCTACAAAAAATCATGGATGAGTTTTGGACCAAGACGAAGCTTTTTAGACCCCAGGGTTTGAGAAATTCAAAAATGACCCCAAATCGACTCAGTCTAATGTGATAGGTTTTTTGAAGCTGAATCCGAAAATATGAATAGAGGAAGTGATAAAAAGTCAAAATTTTCTAACTGGATCGTCTAGCTGACTTATAAATAGGCCTGAAGTCATTTCTATAAGGTAGAAAAACTGCTCACCGGTAAAATGTATAAAATACGGTGGTCAAATCGTGCGCAAAATATGTGGAGAGATATTTTGAAAAAAAATGTAATTGGCAGCAAAACGAAACTCTTTAGCGGTCACCTGGCAGGTTTCCAAGCAGAAACTTTTTGTTGACAAGTCTTGCCTGTATTTCCCGGAGATAATCATGGAGAAAAAATTGAAAAATTTAATGCCTAGTACTTCAGGAGGCTAGCGATCTGTGGAAACTGCAAATTACTCAGTCTTTCATAATGATTGACACAATGAATGGCTAAAAATACAAAGAAGACTAAATCCAAATGCGACCGGTTTCTCTGCGAAGCATTTCAACAGGTCCCACAAAGTTTAAAATCTGTTTTAGTTGGATCTGGAATCGTGCCATTACGCAAAAACGGTAGTGGAGTGATAAAAAGTCAAATATTTTGGTTTTGTGCCGAAGGAAGACCATCGAATAAGTAATGTTATAAGAATGTTTGAAACTTTGAGTTATTTTGATGGTAATGCATCAGAAAACAGAAAAAAAGTAATTAAAAAAAGCCTTAATTTTACAAAGGGTGGTTCATAGTAAGCATTATAGATGGCGCATGTGTTGTCTAAAAATTAAAGCCTAAAAATTTCTACATTGAACGCTATCTCAAAAACCACTTGACAGAACATCACAAAAATTTGCACATGTGAACATTACATTACCAGGTAACTTCGCTGAAAATTTCATCAATTTTCTTCCATGCAATCAAAAGTTATTCACAAAACAAAGTGTTGCATCTTTTTTTTTCGAAAACACTTCTTATTTTTGGTTTCTTGGGTCTAATAAGCAAAACTGTGATCAAAACAATGTTCTGTTATATAGAAATAAAAAAAAGGCTTTCCCACTCTATGGATAGCAGACTTCAGCAAGATTTACATGTTTGGCTCCGCGAGTTCCTCCTACACTGATCTTATCTGCTTAGATCCGTATGCGATAGAACACTAGCCCATAGTGTTGAGCTGTCAGCGCGGCACGATTAATTTGTTTTTAACCGCAAGGGTGGTTGCGGTTTAAAAACTGTGATATGGAACGATTTTTGTAGGTATTTATAGTTTATGTGTCCTAAAAATGCCATTAAATCAGAAATTTTTTGAGTAGGTCACTTTAGTTGATTTAATTGTTTCAGTACTCTTGGCAGAATATAAATATGTAGTGACGTATCACGATGAGACGATCAACGTACCCCTCGTTTACGGTAAACAAATCCTTCGGCACTTGATCATGTTCAGCTCACTAGAAGCTAGAATTACGACCTCATCGAATGGCCCGGGGGAGTTCGCTGTCTATTTAACTAAAAGTGCAAAACGAAGTCATAATAATTTGTTGCCTCCAACTCGTCATCGGGGAGGATAACTGTCGTTTAATGCGTTAATTTTTTTTTCTCCCCACATCAAACCACCATCACAGGTGGCCTTGGATTTTGATACCTTTGAGCTATGTATGTATTTGCCCGACTAGTGCAGCAAACATAACATGATGGTGGTAAAGTGTCAACTAACCTGTCAATTAGCCAGCGGTGGAAGAACACGAATGCGGAAGTGTTTGGTGGCGTGTTGCTTAAAGTGTGGGCTTTTTACTTATCCTAGCGGTTTGTATTCTAGTCCCGTGATATGATCTTACACACGATGCTAGGAGCATTTTATATTAAACGACACCCTGGAGTCGGTGTCTTATCATTAACTCACGTTACGGAAATGTTAGAAACCTTAACATGCTAGGATATCAGAATGAAACTTGAGTAAATAGACTTTCCTGAGTCGATTAACACGGCACATGAATTTGTTTGATAATACGGAACAGAACTATCCCGAATTGTTATTTCACAAAAACCATTATTCAGTTAATGGAATGCCCTACACTTCCAAAGAAGATTTTTTTCATTGGTTAAATTTCAAATAACCTTTTTGATGTCAACATGTTTTGGAAAGATTGAATTTCTTCGTTTAAAACTGATGAAAGCTTGTCAGTCCAACATTTTTAATCTAATGAAAATAAGTATAGTTCATCATTCATATCGGCGTCTCAGCGTTTGACAGTTGACATTGGCCGAGGATGAAGTATGGGCGCAACGAAACAAAACTCTTACATAAGCTCGCATCATCAAGTGTTTTGCGGAGGCAGCGTGATGAGTTGTTGAAAATCAAGCCGATCGTTACCACAGACACACAAACAAACGCTTCACCCCATATCGGTCCAACTTGGCACAGTTTTAATTACCCCTTTTCTCATGTATGTAGGTACGCAAAGCTAAGTTAAGCCCTAGGTTAGGTTTAGCCTCTTGACTCTTCTCTGAACGGTCCATTTCCGCAACTGGCTGTAGAACAATTACATACGACGACTAAGCTATTCAGCTTCCAGGGAACCAAACGGTACCTGAACCAAGTTGTAGTTGCTTTTGACGTTATGGCGAAGGTGCATTGCGGCAAAGACTGGGTGCAGCGCTGATTGACAGCTAATTAGATCTGAGTCGTACACGCGTGTCTGCACCTTATACCGGCAACATGAGACAACTCTATCTAACCGGCAGATGATCCGTGTATAGACATTATTTCTGGCTTTGACGGCTCGCTTGCTGCGAAGTTGGACGCCAATGTGTAATTTTAATGTGATATACCAACTGTCGGAAAGCATTTCCATCTTTTAGCTTGCTGTGATCAGTTGAAAAAACTCAAATAACTCAACTATGTTTTACCCAAAAATGTGTCAAAAATTGCATTTTTAAGAACATTTTTTTTATATTGTTGGAATTTCTAATTGAAAAACAAAAGAGAAAAATGATTGTATGAAGCTGACAAATAAATATTCCCCAAAATTAGGAGTCCAATCATACTCAAACAGTCATCGGATCGGTAGCTCGAGATTGCGTCAAGCAAGGAAAGAACAAAAACAAAAAAAATAAGATGATACATTTTGGGACCGCACGCTTTGCCAATCGACCTTTCCGGCCAGATTTCCTGCTTCGGGCTTGTAAATCATGAGAAATAAAAATTCCCATCATTTGGTTTTTTTCAGAGATGTTAACGCTAAATAAGTCTATCGTTAGTAGCGGAATGTACAGACCTTTTGGAGCTTGACTTGACTCAGCCGAATGAGAAAAACCCGCAAATTTTGAGTGATCTTATGCGTGAGAGCGGGAAATATTGTCAATTAACACCGTGTTATGGGTTGTTAGTGCGGAAGAACCGAAAATCGGTTCACGATTCTGTTGAAAAATGAAGCAAAATGATGAGTAACAAACTGGATCATTTTTTGAAATGATGACTAACTATTTCGACGACAGGGGGAGGACGCGTTGTAATGCAAAGAGGAAATTATGGTGACGATCGGAAGATCACAGATCAAGATCACATGATAACAATAGGAAGAAGCACTGGTTTATATGATCAGGTATTTGTGGTATTTTT
Organism: Uranotaenia lowii; assembly: GCF_029784155.1. Taxonomy (NCBI): domain Eukaryota; kingdom Metazoa; phylum Arthropoda; class Insecta; order Diptera; family Culicidae; genus Uranotaenia; species Uranotaenia lowii. Next base: position 306,420,895 of record NC_073693.1, on the reverse strand, counting down.
CTTTCTCTTTTTTGTAGTACCAGTTGAAGTGTTCCAATGACCAGATGCATTAGATGATTTTAAACTCTGTTCTACAATTATTTTCTTCAAGCAAGTTATTTCGGTTTTTGTTTGGCTCCAAACACGAGAATCCAATCCCTCTATTTTATTTACGTTTCAGTTATTCTATAATAATGAGATTTGTTCAGATCGTTTGAGAATCAACAGTGACTCAACTATTTTAGACTGTAGTGTTAAAAAGTCACTTCTAGAATTATTTAGGGAAAACTGAAAGAGAAGTCAACAACAGTCGTAGATATTTTCATGAGAATCCTTCTTTTAAAAATCATTGAAATGACAGCTTAATAAATTTGTTTATGACGGTTGCCATAGCCTGGTACAGGGGCCAACTTGTTCCTGATATATACAAACAAAATCGTCCCCCGGGACGGTGCAAATATATGGTTGCTATACTCACCCTCATGCTCACCTCTAACACTGACAAATTCTACGGGTTGCAACCGCCTGCTTGAGGGACAAACCCTGGGCAAAACTGGTGGACTTCTGAATTAATAAACGAACACAATAACAGCAGTTATGGCAAAACTCGTGTATAACTAGGTTGCCTCTGCTAAAAAACGAAAACGATATTTATTTAAAATTTATTTTAAGAGGAGAAATCACCGTGAATTTGTTTTATGAAATGAATTTGCGGCTTTATCGGTGACAATTAAAGAGTTGAAATGAAAGACGGATAGAAGAACAGAAGAAAATTCTAAGGTGGTGAAAAGAGCGAAGAGCATTTGAAATAGAAGCTTGACCACATGCTAAATTCTTTGTCCCACATCAATTAACTGTATTGAAGAAGTAGTACCCAATAGAGAAGGCACTACATTTTTCGATACAGTTAATTATGGATGGTTCGACCGCCATGTGAGTGTGCACATGTGCCGAACGGACTTGTCCGTTCGGCACATGTGCACACTCACATGGCGGTCGAACCATCCATAATTAACTGTATCGAAAAATGTAGTGCCTTCTCTATTGGGTACTACTTCTTCAATACAGTTAATTGATGTGGGACAAAGAATTTAGCATGTGGTCAAGCTTCTATTTCAAATGCTCTTCGCTCTTTTCACCACCTTAGAATTTTCTTCTGTTCTTCTATCCGTCTTTCATTTCAACTCTTTAATTGTCACCGATAAAGCCGCAAATTCATTTTTAAAATTTATCTGTATCCAGCAAAATCAATTATTTCAAAATCAGACTTAGCATCAATATCTGATAAAAATAATAAAATTCATTCTTAAAAATAGGGTTTAGTTTTCTTAAGGATCAAGCGAAAGGTTGAGGGACAAAAAATCAGGGTCTAAGGTAAATATCCAAGTTAAAGATTTTTCTATCAACGTTCAACTTCCTCGAAGACCGAGTTTTATTTTTGTTCGTATTTCTTGATAAGGAAATAATAGAATTGCAAGAATTTTTTTCAAGAATTTTAATTGACGATTTGAAGCAAAACTATTTGACATGCAGCGCTAATGAGATCTCAGTTACGGAACTAACAAAAGGGTTGTGATAGCTGGTTTTTTACATGGCGATAATACAAATTATTTTCAAAATTCAAACTAAACTTGTAACTGTAAATTTCCGGCCGTAACAATGATTGAATTAGCTAAGAAAATCATCAATTTACTTATTGTAATACTTCTTGCATAAGCATACAGAGTTTTTCGTGGTTTTCCCAACCAAATTCTATTTTGATTTCAGTTTTCAACTTCAGGTGTTCTGATAGGAATAGATTTTTGTGAATGTTCTACAATGTCTAAATGTCTGAACAAATTGTGATAAATTCGAGTTCAAATTTGTTCTCAAGCTATGTTCAATTTTATCGTTGCTGAAACCTTTTATTTGTTAATGGTCCCTTTCGGACGTTTCAGCTCAATCTCCGATGGATGGAAGAATATTCCAGTAAAATGATTGTTTTCAAAACGATTTTCTCTATATTGCGTTTACGAATCATTACATCATTACAAAATTTATATCTCAGAATTTGTTCGCAATGAAACTTAAGAAAAACAGAAATTAGAAGCTTTTTCTCGAAAAACTTCATTGTAGTTTCCTTCTCTAGGAAACCTTGTACCAATTTCATTTTTTTTTCTATGGGATTTGGTGCTTTATATTTTATGTCATTTTTATATTCGACTTCCCCGGCAACGATTTGATAATTTTTAATATATTTGTTCAGTGATGTGTAGACAATTTTAATCTTATTTTAGATTATTTTTGTTTTAAACTTTGGAGTGAATAATTTCAACAAACATCTACATTGCTTAGTTAAACTTTTAACATCTTATACTCGGGTTTGTTAAATTTAATTATACCAATTTATTTCCCCCTTTCGTCCACACACGCAAACATAGAAGGTTTTATCACTGTTGCAATTTGGATCAACACAGTTTTCCAAAACCTATAAAAAACGTATATTGAATAATATCCGGCTTTTAAAAGTATGAAATATTGCGTAGTTCACATTTTCTTACCTTATTCTGTAATCCAATCTTAACTAACTTTTCTCTTAGCACCGAAATTTTGGAATCTTCCCGTTTGTTTTGGAAAAATACTAGATATGTGTCATGACGTTTCGATCCATAATATCAACCTTTCGATCGCAGTGCCCTCTGAGAGTTGTTTTGAGCTGCAAATCGCCAATACGTATTTTTTATTTTCTGAAGCATAAGTCAAAATCTCAGAAACGAAAAAGAAGTCGGAGTAGGCGTCGATTGAAAAGCGGACACGATTTTTTTTCTATCCAACCAAAAATAATTTTCTTGAGTGAAAAAGTGGAAAAACTGTTAATTAGCTTAGCTTAGCTTGTTTGACTACTCATATCCACCTTTAATCATTGAACTCGAAATGCTTAATTTACAGGTTTTTGTTTTTAAATCGATTTTAGAGGAATGAAGTATTTTTAACATTTGATTTCAAACTATACATTTCGAATTCCATGATCGCTGGCGTGGCTAAGCAGAACAAGTTCCACGTCGCCAATGGTTGCTACTCCGTGATTAATCGAGGCCATCAATTTTACACAAAGTCCAAAAGAATGGTGCTTGGTATTAGCAGCCATTCTCATTGTACAAAACTGATGCTCTCCCTTTTTTATATGATTTATCTGATTAATAACGGCGCCGGCCACGTCCTAGTAGTCAATGGGGAAAAGGGAAGGATTGTTAGTTAGATACTCTTTAAGTTCAACTAGCAACCTCTCACTCCTGCATACTCCAAAAACATTTTTTTATTTTTGAAATAGTCAGAACCAGAGATAAGCTAGTATCATCAACTATGGAAACCGTCTATACGTCTGCGAATCCATATTCAAGTATCCAAGGAAGGAGTTGTGTTAGTTGGTGAAAGGTAAAGATCAGGATCCATTTTGGCAAATGGTGCGATCATGATTTTCCTACACCTCCTATGCTCCTAGACATTTCCTAAGGAAACTCCTATTTCTATGAGGCATTTGATAAACGTCCAACAAAATGGATCGAATAAAATATTGAAGGCCAATCAATACCATCCAAATTTCTTCTTTGATAAACTAGCTCTTTTCCCTAAACGTTATCCCTGTTGAAGCAAAGAGATTTCAAAAAGGCTTTACTGTTTAAAGACGGAAAGCAACTTAAAATGAAAATGAATTTACTTTAATATTTAGACACAAATTTTTGTAAATTGTTTTTGAAAACTCTTTGATTCTTTGCTCTCCTTTGCCTCACATTTTAGAAGTCTTGAGACCTTTGATGCTCAAAGAGTACAAATCAATGTTTTAAATAATCAAAACTTTTAAGTACATTTTCGCACATAAAGCAAGTTACGCAAATTAAAACATAACCCACTGAACGGATTAAAACGGGTAAAACAAACATCCTACACAAACAAGTCGCGTGGGAGTCGGACACTCAAACACGTCCTTGCTCGACAAGTGCCGGGCGAACCCGAACTCCTTAATTTTTTAAATAACTGCAATTATGAAAATAAAACTCAAAATATTGAAATAAAATAGAGAACATTAAGATTGTTAACAAAGGATGTTTCCAGATGCGTAAATGAAATGCCGCAAACACACATCGAGCTGGTTCGCCGTCTTTCAACAAAAACTCTAATGAAACCTACTATATTCAGGTGTTTGTATCATTTTCCCTGCACACAAAGTGTACAGTTAAAGTTAATGAAAAGAGAGAGTGAAATTGAAAAATGCTACATTGGTATAAAATTCCTGAGAAAAAAAGAAAAAAAATTCCATCATGGAATATCCTCACCGAGTTTTTCCGTATTCGTCAGAGATACGGCCTTTTCTCCACCCAGCGGCGCATGCAAAAAGTTACTCCTGATCTAGGTGCGAGGCGCGAGGTATACTTCTGCCACAGTCACATACATCACTTCAACAAAACATGAAAAATCCCCGATCAACCAAACTAAATTATAATTTTTCTAGAAAACACATTACGACAGGACCAAAAACGAGACCGACCTGGAAAAACTGTTAATTGTGGACATTTAACTGATGGTTTCTTCCTACAGTTCCTTCAGCTATTATCAGGCGTTGCTCAAGTTCCAAATTAGGTCCACTGCCAAAAAAAACTTTCCCGGAATGCTGTTTCTGTTCCGGAAACCGGATCCTTGAGAATGTAAACTGAAGATAGAAGCACCCATTTTGCAGACGGACTCATTCAACTCTAGGATTGGCATTATTTGGCATTTCCGGTGAGCCCATTTCTTTGTGTTAAGCTTTTTTTTTAATTTTGTAACTGTACCTAGGAAGTGAAATGGGAGAGGTTTCAGGTTTTAAACGATATATAAAAATGGAATTGAGAATTTGGATTTAAAAATGTGTCTTCTGAATTCAGAAATATTTATCAACATTTAACGATGAGCTTTTGGAACTGAAGTACTTTTTTTTTAGAAAACATCCAAGCTATGAAGCCTAAAAAAATTATCAATTTTATCATTTGTTGCAGAGACGGGATTATGTCATAGTCATAAGCCAAAAATTGCGACTAGTGACCCACTTTTTTCCTCACATGTCGTTAGTTTAGGATTTTTTCGAAATGGAAGCATGCTATGAATGATTACTTTGGTAAAGAAAGATTTTTCCATTATGTCATTGATCATTGAGATCTCCAATATTTCGGTCATGGCATGATAGATAAAATGGGTCATGAGAATTATCACCAATGCCATTTTTGCAACTTTGTTTGCCAAGCAGATTTTCAAATGTTATTCTATGGCAAATGCTAACTAACAATAGTGTTAAAAATGAAAATAGTCATAAGCGTTTCTAGATGCTTTTTATTTAATTCCATTTGGTTCAAAAATTTCATCCATTGCCCACTCTTCTCATACGTGAAATTTATTCACATCACGTGAATATGAATGGTATTTACATTCACATTATCGGAATATTTCTGTCATGACATGACCCATGACTGATCAAATTTTCTTGGGTATAGTGATCCAAAATAAATTTCGCCGTCCACGTGAATGAATGAAAATTTTCATGCCTGTTGTTGTAATTTCAAAGTCTTAAAATATTATGTGTATAGCACCAAACCGAATAGCGACAGTTTTACTAGCGACACTTTTTACTAGAGATATTTCTGTCATTCACAGGTTTGTTATTCTTTTTTCGATCCAGTAGGCGAGTTCAATGTAGTACACAAACATTGTTTACATTTTTTACTGTTCACTTTCCTTGGGTCATCAATCCCATGCTTCAAGTCTCCTAGGAAACTCGCGATACGTCTTTATGTTTTTCAACGTCGCGACGTAAGCGACGTGTCGCTAGTAGGCAAAGCTGCAATGATTATTAGCGCTCATATTTTGGTTTTTATCTGCATGTATAATATCTATTTTTTTCGAAGACTAGCAAACGAACACACTTCGTGATGAAATCAAAGTGCTTTGATGCAGTAGGTTGATTCATGTGAGAGTCAACTTTTTTCCGTAGTAAATGTAAAGTTTTGGTGTAGTTTTTGTTGTATTTTGAGGTAAATTTTTGATATTTCAAAAAAAGGTACGTTTTCCAAGAGTAAGCCAGTGTAGGACAAAAGGCTAGAAACTCTATCAAATGGAAAAGTTTTAAGGAAAAAAATGAAGGGGAATAAGGCGAGCGCCTAGGAAATTAGTGTAGTAGGTGAAAATTTCAAGGGTTTTTTAGTTAAAATTTTATAAGTAATGTTAAAAAAAATTTAGTCCCTTAATTTATGCAGCATCATTTTCCATCTTTCGATTTCAATTGTTGTTCGGCTTTAACACTATGTTGTTTTTTTTTGGAACGAGAAGAAATTTAATCCAAGAAACACCGAAATTCAGCATTGTATATTGAATTTACTGGACCAAAAGAAACAAATTTAGTCTTTTTGAGCCACCGTGATGTGTTAAATTTTGTAGAGTTTCAAGATGAATTTTTTATCATTTGAGTTTATTTCGAACTGCCTTAGCAATTGATAAACTAGCATTTGTAAATATTATGAGGGTGTTTTGTATTCTTTACTATCAAGAAAACTCGTTAAAATGGTCAAAATAGAGACTGATCAATGTTACCCCAAAGCATCAAAATCTAAACAAAGACGAAATCGATTTTCAAATCAAATTTATAGTAGACTAATAAATTTCTGCAACCACATTCCCCTTAACAGAAAAAATAATCACAAAGTATTGAAAAAAGTGATCGATCTTACCCTGGATTACGGTACTAACTAATATACACATGCACCGATTGCCACTTTGAAGACCATTACGAGCTACGACAATAAAGTTCCAAAAGTTACAACTCCTTATTGTTCCAAAATAAGTGGGGAAATAAGCCTATTCGGTATAAATAACCTAAGTATATGCTTGACAAGGACATACCTTTCTTGTTATTTTTATCGGAACTCGTATCATCTGACGGTTTTCAAAGAAAATATATGAAATTACGTCTAGATTGAGAAAAAAAAATTTTGAAGAGCATGTAAATAAAAGTTAGAGCCAAAAAGTGTAAAACTTCCCAACAAACTTGTGAGGCTCGTTGAACGACCTCTTAGAGCAAGTTCACTGATGTTGGGAAAAAGTGGTAGAAATTTTAACATTTTGAAAATTTTGCCATGCAAAAACATTTTCAAGATCTGAGGACTTCGAGTTTTTACAACACGTGTTGTATTTTCGCATGCTGCGATGCAAAAATAGCAATATTTCCATCACATACGGCTGAAATAGAAAAAAAATACAACGCACAAAGAAAAAATGTTTGCATGGTAAAATTTTCAAAATGTGCTACAAGTGTCAACATTTTTACCACTTTTTCTCAACACCAGTGAACTTGCTCTTAGAGTGAACTAAATGAGCTGAAAGTTGGCATGGAGCCTTCTGTCAGACAAATTAGATGGCAACAGTTAAGATGTTTTTCTTCTACGTGCAAGTTCACTGGTGTTGGGAAGAAGTGGTAGAAATTTTATCACTTTTTGCACATTTTTAAAATTTTGCCATGCAAAAACATTTTCAAGATTTGTGGCTTTCTAGTTTTTAACAATTGTTTTAATTTCGCATGCTGTGATGCAAAAATAGCAATATTTCTATCACATACGGCTGAAATAGAAACAGTGCTGTAAAAAAATACAACGCCCAAGGATCTTGAAAACCTTTTTGCATGGTAACATTTTCGGACAGGCATCAACACATGACCCGTGGGCGAAATCATCTTTCAACGGCAAGGATAAATACTTCTACATTTGGTCAAAATTCGGCGCTGAGAAAAGCTATCAACATGTACAACCAATTGGAAGAAGATCTCAAACTCCTTAGTTATAATGTGTTCAAAAAGCAGTTAAAACAAAAGTTATTAGTCCAACAATCATGATCTCTCTCATACTAAGTTATCTTGTCAATTATTATATTTTTCCATTCATCAAGAATTGATGTTTTTATAAAAAATGTGAAATTTGAATTTACTAGAAATCAAACAAATTTGTAAAACAAAACTGGTCAGTCTCTAAGAGCCTTGGCTCAAAGACAAATAAAGATACAAATACAAATACAAATACAAATACAAAATGTCAAAATTTCTACCACGTTTTCCCAACACCAGTGAACTTGCTTTAAGTAAGTGATTTTTAGCTATTTTTACTGCATTTAGTAGGGAGATCGAAATACTCGGCGGTAACAAGTGACGTAAAATTTGCAAGCTCCGCAAATTTTTCGAAGATTTTCCATTTGTAACAAAAGTATTCAATAATATTCAAAAAGCCAATATGTTTCGTGGCTTTCGAATTTGTGGACAAATCAATAAGAGGAGGCATGAAGATATCCAAGATTTCCAGTGAAAATTTTAATTCTGGATATAGTAAAAAATGAAATCGGTAATGCAACCGGAACTACAACCAATCGACCAAACGCTAGCTAAGTATAACTATTTTATGTTGGGCTATTTTAAATTACTTTTATCATATACTGTCTAATTTGTCAACTTCAATTCTCAATGTCAATATGTTTTGAAACACAATCTATATTGAACAATGTTTTTAAATAAATTTTAATTTTTTTTCCAGGATTCGATACTAAAATTTGTAGGTTTCCAGAAGACATCAAATGTATATAAATTTAGATAAGGATTTTGGCAGCCAACCATTGCACACAGGGGAAAACGATAGAAAAAGATGATCGAAACCTAACGAAGCATTTTAGACCTATAGTATCTTCTTAGGAATATTTTACCTACATTACAAGTTCTTCAAAATGAGCTTCTGATAAAAGTGATCAAATCTCCATGTAGTGAGATAGAAAAATTATGTTTTGTTATTTTTATTTTTCAGCTGTTATTTTTTCCGCAAGTTTTTAGATTTTAAAAAGTGTAGTTATTTTGTTAAAGACGACAGCTTCGTAGAAGCTAACCATAAATATTTAGAAAAGTTTAAAAATTAAATAAAAAATTCTTTTAAATTTTCAGTTTTTTGAAAGATATCTTTTAAGGCAGGGCTTATACATGCACATGTTGAACATACTTAATAAAAAATATTTGGACTGAAACACGACAAGAAATAACATTGGCGTATAAAATTTTGACTTATGGCTTAGTATTAAAAAAGATTTAGTTTTTATTGAAAAATTCATTTTAAATTTGATTAAAATTCCAAAATTCAAACAAAATGAGAAACTACAAAAATAAATCATTTTGAATATTTATTTTGATTTGTTTATTTCAACAATATTCTTCAATGTTTCCAAAAAATGTTACCAGTTTTTTAAAAAGATTTGGGCCAGTATTTCAAAAACTCGAGATGTTAGAGAAAAATGTATTAAATTTTTATTCAGTGATCCAAAATAGTCAAAATAGTATATGTTAAAGACCTGAAAACCATTTAGAATTCAGAACTCGAATAAGAGACAAGATATTCATAATCCAGGGTTCTGAATCCATTTTCATTTTCAAAAAAGATATTTTTTCAAAAGCTTTTATTCAGAAATTGAATTCAATTTTTTTGAAACAGCAGACCTAATCCTTCGAATGAATAATCAAAGTGCATATTAAACATTTAGTTCTATATTTAGAATTAAGATCAAACTATTTAGATTATGGATTAATTATTCAGAATTAAAATTAATAATTACTCATCAAAAATATGAGAATAAGATAGATTATAAAAAAATTATCATGATGAAATCGATTCGGAAAAAAGGAAACATTTTTTCAGAGATGAAAAAATCGTGTTAAAATTTGTAGGGCATTAGATGTCAATTTTTCAAGCCATTTTTTATCAAAATAAAATTTAAAAAAATTTCAATGTGTGTTTGAAATTGAAATTAGCCTTTGGAGTGATTTTAATAATATATTTAAAAATAAGAAATATTATTTTGAGAATACTTATATAAAAGGCTTTTTAATATCGTAACATGTATGTAATTTATATTTTAGAAGAAAACTGAAAACATGAAATTAGCTTTCAGTGAATTTAAAATGAAAATTCTGGAATAACCAGTTATGAGTCAGTCATAACTTATGACTAATTGCTTTATCTGTAAATAATAAATGCGAAAATACAGAAAAGTTCATTTAAATTTAATTTAATATTTGTTATTGATAACAAAACATTACAATAATATTAAGATTTCTTAAAAGGGCCTAAGTGAAGGCGTTGTCCCAAATAGGAAACTACATGTTTTGCATATCAGCCAATCATAACATTCAACATTGAAACAAATGAATCATGTATGGAGAAATAGAAGGATTATGGGAGGGGAAACTCAAGGATTCAGGAAACAGAAACGATTGTTAACGAATGAATATTCGATAATTGGACGACACTCGAAGGGCATTATTCAGCTCGAATTGTCCCATAAGGAGGAGCAATTGCAACTCTAATGATATGCACTCGTCCGTAACAGTTTTTAATAACCTGCTATAATTGCAACTTATTTCAGAAAGCTCGGGACAAAACGGAACCCGTAATTTGCGAAAGAAGAAAAGGTTAATCTTAATTAGGCCGGCTAACGATGATGATGATAAAGAGACGCACCCTAGGTAAATTTTGTATGGTAATTCTAACAAAGTGCGTGAAAAATTGTTTATCATGCTACTGTGTCACATCTGTATCTTGCTCAAATGACTCAATCTACTGAAGTGACGCTGACTTTGCAAAAACAATATGTGGTGTAATAATAACTTACCTCTGGTTTATTTTCGATCTTCTGGGAGGTTACACTTAACAGATTAATTTCTGGAACACACAAACCAAACGAATCTACTCTTTGGGGCTCTGGTGCTAATTCCGGAATGGGACACACATTCGATTTCGATTCACTTTTGGCGCCCTTCGGCGTTGTTTTTGTTTCAAGCGTTAGCAACACAATTAAATTTGATCAATAAAAATTGCACATGTGCCCTGCTATTGTGTTCTCACTTTGCCGCCTTCTGGTTGTCAACGAACTTTCGATTTTTGTTTTTTGGCTGAGGGTGTGTTTTTTTCGTCGTTGATGGCAAAACAAACCAATTCCGTTTTGATTTGGTTTAATTGACCTCGACACACAATTGATGAAGCACTCACTCTTAAATGTTGACAGTTGGAATCTACACACGATGGTCGGTGGAGTTCGATATCTCGTCGATAGAATGCGCGCAATATTCCAATACAGATCACGATCTTAAATCCGGTTCGTTTCACTAGCTTGTTAGCTTTGTAGCACCCTGAAGGGTTAAGGTCTTCTCCGATTCCTCAAAGGTCTGGGCTGTTCCCCAGAACTGATCTAAGAATGGAGGGATTGCTTGCTGTTGTTGTTTCTCGACACACAACTGATTCTACCGCCGATCAGCCACTGACTAAGCTGGGATCAGTCCACCGTACTGCAATAAATAACAAAAGCACTTTTTGTTTCCCGCAAAGATCTCCATCCGTTTTACCTTCTCTGCCTACAACAGTCAGTCAGTCAGTCCAATCGGTCTATCAGTCTCCATCCATACATACATACACCTGTCCTCACCAGCACTTCCTCAGCCGGTTGCATGGCAAATTCTGGTTCGCACTGGACAACCCCAGCCCATTTCAGCAACAGCAAGCAGCAACTCCACCTCCGTCTTAGCAACGTTTTCGCCCGTTTCGTCGTAACCTGCCCTAGAGCGAACGTTGGCAAACTTCCAACCAAACGACAAACGAGAGCCACAAACGGTGGAAACATTCCGCCAACCAACCCATCAAGTGACGAGCCTAGCTGGAGCTAGAGAGATCGGTGATAAAAATTTAGCCGATGGAGAGCAGGAAAAACTTATGGACAACCTCACAGCCATGGTTAGAACAAAAATTGAAACAACGGCGACGAAGTCCAACGCATAGCTGCTCCAACTCTGTTCTACAGACTTGAAGTTCCAGCTAGCCAGCCACACAACATCCTCCCAACTAGCAGAACCCTTAGAAGATTGAGTGAGTTCTGGAGCAAGTGGTGCCCAAGATAAACGATCGTTGGGTGTCTCATTAATTAATGATGTTAATTTGGTTGCTTCTCAGACTGGATTTGTTTACTCTTCTATGACTCCCTGAAAATTCAGAAAAGAATGTAAATTACACGGCAACATACACAATTGGACGGCACAGAAAGGTTATATTAAGTTTAAATATTTAGTGTAACATTCTTTCTGGGTTAGGGTCTACATATATGACGAGAACGGTTTTTTTTTTCTTTGAATGAGAAGCTCAGCAACTTCTTTTTTTAGATTTTTAAAAAAGATCAGAGCATTATTTCAGAAAAAAATAGTTCCATTAGTCGGTTAGACGCTAGGGTCGTGTAGACTCGGATTGCTGTTTGGATATTGATATCTTCTGCTAATTATCTGGCTGCATTATATATAAAAATAGGGGAGATAAGGGCATAACGAGCACCCAGGGCATAATAAGCACTCCTTTTTTCTACAGAAGTACGTATTTTCTTAACTCTAGAAGGACCGACAATTTTTTTTTTTTTTTTGTTTCGATTATAGTCGTTTTACCATCTTTATGGCATTCGCGACTTTATCAACGTTGCAGTTGGCGGATCGTTATTGAAAAACTTATCCGGTACAACTGTGTTCGATGTTTACTCTTGGGCTCGAACTCGCGGACATCGACTCAGGAGACAACAGACTTGCCAACTGAGCTATATCACAAGCCCTATCCGACAAATTGAATATACCTATTTGGACCGTGACCAGTCAAAATGACTGGTAAAGAAAATTTTTTTGTATCATAATATTTTTAACTTTTTTCTTTTGAAACTATTTTGTTATTTATTCGATAACATTTTTGTTATAAAATGGAAATATTTTTTCACCATGGGTGCACGGAATCACCTCATTTTGGCATAGTTGACGAATGCGTGTATGTCATAAAATGAATATTTCAAATATGTAATTATCAAAAAATTAAAACACATTATAAATCTAATTATAAAATCATGTTAGATGGCTATGGATATTGATCATGGGTGCACGGTTTCACTTCAATTTTGTTTCCATTTCCTATAAATTATACCTGATATTGTAGGTTTTAAAGCATATTTTTTCTATAAGTAGAGCAATTTACCATGGGTGCACGGATTCACCGCCATTCATTCAAAATCAATTTTTTGCATGCTAAAGGTAAAGAATAAAGACTTTTATAGATTCAAATGAAAATTTGTTTTATAAACATGGTTTTTTAACTATAGGTGCACGGATTCACCACATTTCAATCAAATATTGGACTCTTTGCAAATTTTTAAAAAGCATTCATACAAATCTCAACCAAACCAAAGTCGAAACCATGTTTTTCATGTTGAGACATAATGATTTAAATAACGATTTTTATTTTAAGTTCCGTTTTTTCATTCCTGGAAAAGAAATATTTCAATTATATCTTGAAATAATAAATTTATTTATTTATTATTAAAAAACAGGTTTTTGTAATCGAATATTTATCCGATAAGATCTGATCAACATCCAAGAAATTGGAAAACGGTTATCATGGACCGAGTGAATTTTAGGAATTATATGCATCATGTTATGTCGTGCGACGGAAAACAGTGGAAATGAAAATAATGAATCAACATTATCAAATGTACACGTTGATTTGTTTTTCCATATAAGTTTTTCGATTGACCAATATTGCATTTCAGATACCTATCATATCTAACTCAAAAATATTTTGTGTTCTGAAGCAAGTTGAAAACAATTTATTTCTATATAATTTACAACGGAGATTTACAGCCATTCCGTGCACCCATGTTGAAATATCTTAGCGCCGATGCGGTCTACCAGATAGGCTGGCGCGAGTCTGGTCTAGGTATGTCAGGCGTACTGGGTTCGATTCCCGGTATCGGCAAGAAAACTTTTGGGTTCAAACCCCACAAGTTGCCGTCAGGTAAGATGTTTCCTCTTATAATAAGAATGTTCAATAAGAATGTTCAATCAGTTGTCAGCTGATCAGGTATATACATGGTTGCCGGAATACCTGTAAGTGAACTTGCATTGGAAATTTGTCGAACCTAATAACCTAAGAATGCATGTGAATACATACTTGGGCAGAAACTTTAATCAATTTTAAAACGCGTTCTTACTTAAATTTGTTGACCTGGGGCGAACAGAGCACTTTTAATCAGGACAAGATGAGCGTATAATTTAGCAGCGAATTCAACTCAATGAAGTCAACTGAATAAAATAGCTACAGCTTGACTTGTTTCATCTGTCGATTTGGCCTATTGGTAAGGTGTCGGAGAGTTAATCAGTAGACTCGAGTTCGATTCCTATTCGAGGGGATTTTTTTTCACATACCATTCATGATTGATTTTTTGATTGTTACATTATACGGCTAGTAGCATCATCCGTCAAACAAAACACCTGAAACATAATGTAAGAGCATATGTTAATTCTTTGAATTTTACAAACAGACCTAGATTATTTTGTTATTGCTTTGATGTTGGATGAATCTACGCCTCACCATTTAGTGCAAAAGGAATCGATCATGAATGATAAATGAAAAAAAAACACCTTGACCAGGAATCGAACTTGAGTCTACTGATTACCTCCCCGATACCTTGCTGTTAGGTCAAATCGTCAGATGAAACAAGTCAAGCTGTAGCTCTATTATTCAGTTGACTTCATCGAGTCGGATTCGCTGCTAGATTCCCCGGCAGAAAACACTCATCTTGCCCTGAAAAATTGTGCTTATACTGCCCCAGGGGGGTTCTCATTATGTCCTACTGTGACTGGTTTTCAGCTTTCGGCAAAAAAAATTTGAAATGCATTTTTGAACGTTTTTATCTACTTTTTCAAGTTTCATGCAACTAGGCAATAGACTATTTGAGTGTCTGAGCACGAAACAATGATGTAATTCACATATTATAGCTGTTCTCAATGGTTAAATAAGCGTTTTCCTTAAGGTGGCCATTATGCCCTTATCTCCCCTATTGGTTGCGGTTTTTGTGGTTTGAGAAATCGACTTCAAATTTGTGAACTTGGTTGGGCGGACTAAACAGATTGGCAAACATGCTTCTTTTACGTATTTTTAAGTCGCATTTTCATGATTTCAGTTATTTTTAATGTCGACAGCAGCCGAGAACCGAGAAATTTCGTTGTGATATATTGTTCGTGTAGATTAAATTGGTAACAACTTTTGACATAAATAAATCACTGATATTTTTTTTTTTTTTAGCTTGTTGTTTTGCGTTAATTTTATTAAGATGCTTGTGTTATTTCGCTTTCTTATTCATATAAGACAGTGGTTTTCAAACATTTTTCCTTCACGCCCCCTTTAGCTAAATTTTTTAACACAACGCTTCCTTAGCAAATTTATGAGAAAAATTTAGAAGAATGCGAATTGGCATCGTTGAAAAACCAAAAGCTTTTGAAATATTATTAGAGAATAATTTGAAACGTCCAATGAAGCACATTTAAAAATGGTTATGATTGACTTGGGAAGACCGAAAAGCCAACGCATAACCATCAATTCTAACAAGACAAAACTCAAAAAGCATTCAAAACCAAATTGCTTTAAGCCCCATAACTGAAATTGAAAAATGTAAATTTTCCAGGACAAATACATAAACTTGAAAACAAATAAAAATCTTATAACAAGCCGCCTATCTTAAACTTGGCAAACAGAATTCTTTAAATTTGCCTTTTATTATTCACAAAATATTTATTGTTAATTCGATGAAATAGCATAAAGTATAATACACAGTATTATTTCTTAGTTAAATAAATTTCAAACATTTATTTGTCACAATTTCAGCTTAAATTTTAGTACTGTTTCAACAACAAGTCTAAAAGCTTTACATGGATTCTAAGAACTTAATTCCGACTATTTAGTAAAAATTGAATAACTTTTGATATTTAATCATAAAAAAAATAAAAGTTCTTTTGGCTTGTTAGCATCCTTCTTTTTCATTTCCAAAATCTAGGACCAAATTTGTGACGACTTCTTACACAGATTCTATATATAAGATTTTTTGCAAATTTTTTAGGACAATACATTTTAAAGATTATCATGAATTACCATCCAAAAGTTTTGCTTTTCTTTGTATTACCCAAATAAACTTACGAAACCAGATCAATACCTATACAAATCGTATACAAAATCTGTCACAATCTAAAAAAAATATCTTTCTAGGATTGTGACTTACAGAGACAAAAACTTGCTTAACAACTCTGTGAGTTTACAGATATTTCACCTCAACCAGGCTATAATTTGGTTTTCAGAGTTCTTCAAAGTCGTTTCATTGTTGAGCATTGAACGTACTCGTCGTCATTTAAATTTTAAGTTGTTCCGTAATTGGGAATTTAAAAATGAACCCATCGCCCCCCTGATCTCTTTTAACGCCCTCCAAATTTTAAAGTTGAGCTCACCGCCCCCCTTAAAGTTCTCAAAGCCCACAAGAGTGCGGTAGGGACCACTTTGAAAATCACTGATACAAGGTTTGAACTCGAGACACACTGGCCTGGCTCCCTAATTCGTTGAGGCCAAAAGCTATTTTTTCAAATAAACTAGATCAAGAATAGTGTGATCTACATTTTATATACATGATATGGTTTTTATAAACAACTTATCTATCTCAATTTATGTTACGTATAGGCTGGTTGAAGTGGGAATAAAACATTCAAATAATATCTCAAATAGAAACAATTATCACTCATTTCACTTACTCTAAACATGATCTGAAAGTGGATTACAAAAGTTCTAACACTTTGAAAGATCAACTGGTTTCTCTAAAAGACAAAGTGCCAACGGAAGAAAGATCTGGAATTTACAAAATTCCATGTCAAAACTGCCCGGCCATCTATATTCCCCCTTATTCTGCGCCGCGCGTGAGGTGACGATAGTCGAGTCGAGTCGGAGTCACGTGAGTCTTGTCACCTTATTCCCGAAGCCGATGTGACAGAGCATACGATTTGTCACTCACGGTGACTACTAGATTAGGATAAAAACTCAAAAAGTTCATTCTAAAAGACGTTTCTCACCTAAAGCGACTACTGGAATCGGGTGACTCGACTATCATCACCTCACGCGTGGCGCAGAATAAGGGGGATTGTTTGAACCAGACGGAAATTCAGAACCAGAGCACAAATTCGCAGTAGATAACAGCAGGAGCAACGAATCACGTGTAGCTGCCCACGCATCAGAATTTAATCACCACATAAATTAGACTAAGGTTAAGTTCAAAAAATGCGAATCCTTGTATATCATCACATCGGAAAGGCCACTTTTCAACCTGCTCAAACCGAATTTTCAACAACCCGACCACCCTTCGGCGAATACTATTGGATAGTATGAACATGTCTTAATGTTTTCCCTTTTTCTAGTGAGCCGGACATCGACCTGTAGATGGGCAACATCGAGCCCGAAACCGGTCGACAAAAAAGGTAAATTTAATTCCTTTTTCCGTTAGCAAAAACGTTAAGTGCCGTGTCCTGTTATACGTCGTGTGTTATTTGTGAAGCAATTATCACACCCAAACATTTGTCAGAATAATCATTATTGGCTTAAATTTTCTCAGCGTGAACCCCGAGCATCAAAATTGGTCGGTTGTATTTTTTAAAATACTGTTCCAAATTTGCATGAATTTGGAACAAAAGCGTAAATATAACGGTTGGGAATTTTGGAATGGATAACTGTGCTAAAACAACAATTTACGCCACCGGTGCCAGACGGACTGTTTTAGCGTGTTTCTATACATCGTGTTTTCCATACACCGTTGGGACCGCTCTAAGTATTTGAGTGAAATTTTTTCGCATTGGTGTTTAATGGCGGCTCATTTGTAGATCTCGGTTTCTGCTGAAGACGCACGCTGGACATATCTTTTTGTTGGAAATGTTCTTTGGAAGAGAAGCCTTTCGCGACGATCCGTTCGCGAATAAAATTTATGTTTCAATAAACGTATTTCCACAAGATGTGTCTGATTTAAAAATATGACATTTCTATTATCATAATCTGTGTTGAAAAACATGCGGATACTGAAAAAAAGACGATAGTTGTCCCAGTTATTCCAGCTTGTTATACCAACCATCGAAGTGTAGTTGATTTTTTCGCATTCGACTATAAATACAATAGATTCAACAACAAACTGCTGATTGACCTTACGCAATCAACTATGTTTATAATAGATTCAACTTGAAAACTATAGATTCAACTACAATTGTATGATTGACCTTCTACGATCAACTGTAAATATAATAGATTCAACTATAATGGTATAATTGATTTAACTTTAAATATGTTGAATTAAACTAAAATTTTAGGCATTCAATTATAAATATAATAGCTTCAATTATAATTTTATCTTTAAGCTAATGCATCCAACTACAGATATAATAGATTTCAACAATAAATATCAATTTGATTGTACCATAATTATTATGGATCCAACAACAATTGTATGATTGAATATTCTAATTCAACTCAAAATATCTTAGATTCAACTATAAACATCTTATACTGTTGATTTTTTCAATCAGTTTGACTAAAACCCAAGGAGGCAGCAGAGAAAAACAACGACAAACAACGATAAGTAGGAAAATCAAAGGTTTTGTTTAACTATTACAGATAATACTTTTTTTTTCTTCCTTTATAGGTTTATCCAATGATCTAGATTTTTACTATAGTACTCTGGTTCGATATCAAATACAATAGGTAGGAAATCATTCATAGGATCAGTAGTTCGTAGCCGAATGCGCCGACTTGTCCTGAACTGGAATCTTCCGGCAAGACTCCGGAATACCATGCACTGATTAGAGTGGGAATCCTTCTGTGCTCACTGGTCTCATAGACCAAACACTATACTCGATCTTTTCTTTGATTACATGCTTGGCATTCTCTGAATCGGTTAACTCGAATGAGTTTTTTAAATTAATATATTAATTAGAATAAATATATTAATTTAAATAAATAATAATAATAAATATTGGAATTGATTTTAATATCGCGGTGGAACATAGCTTAAAGCCAACCGTACATACAGTAATCTCAATAATATAAGTATAGTTGAATGCAAAAAAAAAACAATTGTAAAGATAAAGTTGATTCTACAATATCCATAGTTCAATCAATCATATTTGCATAGTTGTATCTACTATACCTATTTTTGAATGCGTAGAATCAACCATGCAATAACAGTTGAACCTATTATATTTATAGTTGAATGTATAAAATCAATCATACTGTCATAGTTGAATCTATCGTATGTATAGTTGAATGCAAAATATCAATCAGATAATCCATCATATATATAGTTGAAAGTTTAATATTTATAGTTGGTTGAGAATCAATCAGAAATATGGTTGGATGTAAGTTGATTATTGTTGGATTTACTATATTTTTTTCTCCGTGAAAAAGTTATTCGCCATCCCCCCGTGGGATACGAACCGACATCTACCACATTGTCAAAAGACAACCCATTCAACAGATTATAACTCGGTTATTTGAAGAGATACCAAGGTACGGTTTTCGTTAAAGTTGTTCAGCAGGATTTTTTTTTTAGAAAATTTAGGTATCGGCACCCCAAACCGACTATTTTTTTTTTAAATTTATTTTTTTTTTATTTATTTCGTCAATCAGTTGCAGACTACGTTTACAATTTGCGGGCTTGTGATATAGCTCAGTTGGCAAGTCTGTTGTCTCCTGAGCCGATGTCCGCGAGTTCGAGCCCAAGAGTAAACATCGAACACAGTTGTACCGGATAGTTTTTCAATAACGATCCGCCAACTGCAACGTTGATAAAGTCGCGAATGCCATAAAGATGGTAAAACGACTATAATCGAAACAAAAAAAAAAAGTTTACAATTTGCTCATACAAAATTGTCTTAACCACTACTCAGCCTAATGTTCTAGATCAGGGGTGAGCAACCCGCGGCCCGCGGGCCGCATGTGGCCCGCGAGACCCTTGTGTGCGGCCCGCGAAGCTTTTTTCAAATTTTTATGCCTTAACTTTTTTCTACAATAAAAAGTTAGCAAAATTTCAGATTGTTAACTTTTTTCTGGCATTTTAAGCGTTCATTATGTTCTGTTCAAGGCTTAAATGCAATATTGTTTATTGGCATAATGTTTCATTTGAGTGTTTTTCCATTAACGTGAGTCAGAAGAACAGCCAAAAATCGGAACCTACACATAGTCAAAAGAATTTCGAAGCCGATTTAGTGAAGTCATTACCTATATTAATTTCAAGAAAACATATAAAATTGAATGATAAAAAATATACACAGTAGATTTTTTTTTTAATTATTCTATCCAATGGCAAAAAAAATAAACTAAAAACTTCTGATATATTTTTTTATTTCTGAGTATTGACGAAAATTGCGGAAGTTAAATAATAAAGCCTGGGAGGAACGATTTTAGATTGTTTATAAACATGAACCAACCCATAAAAATTATTAGTTCTTGATAAAAACAATTGATATCTGAAATTCTGTGATTCCACCCAAAATGTCTTTGACGATTATCTGTGATACTTTTTTCATAAATTTGATAGAAAATTTATCACAAACATCGATAAATTGAGTTATTTCACTTATAATTCGCAATCCACATTACCAGAGTCAATATATAGCTTTAGAAATTCTATTCTAATGATATCTAAATAAGGTTAAAAATGATACAAATTTGGATAAAAATTCTAAAATCAAGAATGTAGTTTGGAAGATAGTTGCTTAAAAAAACGTGAAATTGAACATTTTTCTGTGATTTCGACAACCTTGCTCAACATCGGAATGCAATGATCCAATACAGAATTTCAATTTAAACAAACGTTTGTAGGTAAAAAATCTAGGCTTTGAGAACAAGTTTCAATGTCCAACGCTAAGAAGACTGTGATTTCTTTAAAAATATATTTATCACACTCTTAGTTATCACTGTGGTAAACTCCAAAAGATTTTTAAATGGAAGTGATGACGAATTGTATCATCGGTTTAAACAAGAATGTTGTAAGAACGAATGTTCGCAAAGAAGTACTATTAAAAACTATTAAAAATTGAGAGAATTTAAAAATTTCCAAGATTTCAATACCCGATATTGAGGGTTTTTAAAAAAGCCGTGTTGTTACTGCCGTGAATTACTGTTTTCGAAAACGTGAATTCGTTTTATCTTTTCATTTTCAGATTTGTTTTCGCCAAAAATTTGTAGTTATGAAAAATGACGTGAAGTTCTGATAATTGTCACAAAAAAATATTTTAAGTGCGGCCCGCCGACAAGATTTCAAATTTAAATTGGCCCGTTGGTTCAAAAGGTTGCTCACCCCTGTTCTAGATGATCTTCATGAATATCCCCTTCATATAAGAGAAGCGACATCTGATGCCTTTTAAAATAAAGTATGTGGCAACATCGCCAAAATCTTGAACAAAAAATCCTCAGTACTGTTTTCTGGCTCAATGTTCAAACTCTAAAGTGAACGCTCCTTCAATCCAACAAAACAACATTGAACTCGATGCCCAAAGGATCGCGATAAACGGTATGAATGACTTGAATTTCGTTAACAATCAGATAGTTTTCTAACTAGCAACACGATTCACCAAAGCATTGAAAAAAATTGCACCTTATCATAAATTCATATGACCAGCTTTAAAATTATCCGTTTTAACTATAACAACAATCACAATACCATCCTTGGTTGAGTTTTCAATAAGAAAGGTAAAAGATCTGCGACAAATGCTCGGTTCGATTGGAATCGATTTTGACAGTTCTTTTGTATCGATTGGAATTTTGTGTTTCAGACGTCGCTTCTCTTATATGTAGGTTCACTAATAAAAATAAATGCCAAAGTTTTATCTGTGCCAAATCTTACCTCCAGAATCCCCGAGAATTGATAAAAGATTTGATTGCAGTTAATCACGGTTTGGTGAATCGCAGTAAAAGAAGGTACTTTTATAACTTTTTCTGAGATTTGTGATATTGGTTTTTGTTAGAGCCATTCCACTATGTGTGTCGTTGAAAATCATTCCGATTTATTTTCTAACAGCCTAGCTGATTAAAGATAAAAACTTTAAAATGTTTAGGTATTATTAGAATCGTAATTAACAGTTAAAAAAATTATATAGAGCAGCAGATCGATGAACAATTTTTTGCTCGTGTGTCGGAGCAGCGGAAGCTAAGCAAACACTTTCAGTTTCGCATCTAATGAGACAGTGCATACAGAAATGTTCGTGCTGTAATAATGGACCACTTTGTATTCAATCCATTGAACTCACCAACTGTATGCCAATCAACACATGGCACTTTCGTCGCTCGATCTAGCTCATTTAACCATTGAACAATGAAGTTTATCAATAAGCGATTGTTTTTGTTGATTAAATATCATCGAATCGATACATATTGAAATCAGATTCAAACAGATGAATGCTAACACCAATGAAACTGTGACATGATTCAGTGAGTAAATCGCAAAGCTTACAATGATCGAGCTTACCAAACAGAATTGTTTGCTTAACCTGTTTGCACAGTTGTTTTTGTTTTCATTTCTGGACCGCGTAAAGCCCAAATCAGCCGAACACAAAACATGCAAACAACGGTTCGTATAAATATTTGAAAAAGACTGGAAAATTTTAAACCACGCGTCAGCACAAATAATACTATACAACCCTTCCCAAAGTTTTAAACTTTCGAAATTGGTGTGATTGATAGTTCGCCTTTTTGACATGACTTTATATTAGGTCTATAAGGGTATATACGGATGATAGTATTGACGAAAAATTGGCCTCAGCCATAACCTCAAATTTTGATTTGCTGGCGGCCTCACCAGTGATGCTAGGTGCATTACTAAAATCAGTATTTGCTTGTTTTAACCTTCCCATGCCGTTCGGGTCAATATGACCCGAAGCGCACATTTAAAATCTCTTTATCATCATTCCATTATACTGAAGAACTTGGAATTTTGACAGACCAAGTATGTTCTATGAAAATAATGATCAAATTAACGTAAAAAAATTGAAATTTGAGTTTTGAAAATCGGTTCATTGGGAAATGAAATACAGCTAAGCAAAGCAAAAATTGGATATCGTTTTTTTAAAGATAGATTTTTTTCTACCGGAAGATCTGAGATAGCGGTCAAAACTTTCATTGGACCCCAACATATCTATACACTGTCGGATAGATGGATTCTTGACAATTTCGAACATCAATGAAACACTTAAATACAGAAAAACTGTCAAAAGTTATGAGCATTTTAAAAATAAAATTGATTTTTCGGACTTTTTACTTTCTGAACCAGTTTTTGATAACTTGGTAATACATATCGACTTTATTTTAAAATTTTGAGTAATAAGAACAAATTACCTACACAATGAATATAATATCATCAAAATCGGTTAACATTTACAGCCAGGAGAACGAAATCAAACTACAACTCAAATTTCCCCGAAACGGATATTTTGCGAACGGCATGGGAAGGTTAAGCTAATTATAATATTTCTGAATTGATTAAACTTTTAACTATTAACAGCTAAACGTTTGAATTCATTAAGGGGCGTCCCTAAATGGATGAAGATAAGCCATCATTTGCTGATGAATTTTCTAGGTGAATTTAAAACATCTGAAATACATTTGCATGTACTGCTTGGTAGATTAAAATAGAGTTGTTTCTAACTTCTAAACGAATGAAAATCATTCACTATCACAAAAAAGTAGAATAATGAAAACCCCTGTCTACGTTGACTTAGAAAATAATCGCCTACATGCTTTGAATATTTTAAACATATCCACATAATTCACTACACCGTTGAAGTATGCGTTATTTCGTTCAGATAAATGATGCGTTTAATTTTATATTCGAATAAAAATCTACGGGAAAGTTGCAAATTCTCAGTACTCATGAAAAGGGTTTTCAATAATAATGCAATTAAAAAATATAATCAATTTCCAAATATTAAGGCACTTGGCATCCCTGAACACCCAAAAAAATCAAAACACGAACATCTGTGTATCGCTTTCCACAGGGCGAATTTGTCGATATTAGTACCGGAGAATCGCGTTTATCGTGCGCCCTTCTCAAAAATCGATTCTGTTCTCCCATGGTTTGAGGTTAGGGCTGAGGCCTTCTGCTAAGGTAGTGTTCGTGTAGAACTGTCAATATACCCTAATTAAAGTTGAGTCAACAGACCGAAGAACAGACAGAAGAGTTTTGATAAGTTTGAGAACTACAGCCCAATTATCCCGTCTTGGGACCCGATATGTGGTCAGTATTTTTCCCAGTTTTATTTCTGTCGAGGGTTTCGTTTTTTTGCGCTTTTCTTCACCTCACCACAATACAACGCACAAGCTCTTTAAATTGGCGTGTGATGACAGGGGCTTTGAAATATCGCAAAAAGTCTTAATGAGGAGAGTAATATGTTTTTTTTAAAAAGAAATTGTCTTCGTTTTACGGAAAAATAAATAATTGCAAAATAATACCTAGTTCATATTATTCGATGCGATGATGTTTTGAAGTACAGAAAGCCGACAAACACCATGAGGGTAATACCGAGCACCTCGAACCACTCGTTCCAGCATAAGATGGCGGCGTTCCACCACATGATCCATCGGATGAACTCCATTCCCCTATCAACTGAAGGAAGAGAAAAGGAACTCCAATATATTTTCCAAACGGCTAATAAAAATGGATACCAAAGTAGATCCATTCAAGCCATCATAAGGAAAAAAGAAAGATTGCTTCAATGGAAATCTTTCACTACTTTAACTCCTGTTCAGAAGGAGTTTCAACGAAGGTCCATGGAGTTCAACAGTGTCAACGCAGTCGAATTACGACACAAGTTGACAAAGTTCGATATTGAACTAGTGTTCACTAGCTCTAATAATCAACTGAAATCCATCTTAGGATCGACAAAAGATCCAGTGGAGCTCCTTCATAGATCTGGTGTGTACAAAATCAGTTGTTCCGACTGTGATAAGGTGTACATTGGACAAACCAGAAGGAAGTTGATTGATAGATTCGAGGAACACATGGCTATAGCTAGATCTGACTCAAAGAAGAAAATTCTTCCTTCACAGAATCCTAGATCTGCAGTAGCTTTACACATGTGTGAATCTGGTCACTCTATTGATCGAGGAAATGTCTCGCTGATCCGGTCTTTGAATAGTAATTCGCTTAAATTGGATGTTGCTGAAAGCATTGAAATCTTCAATGAAAAATCAGTTCATCTCTTAAACGGAGACTCCGGACCAGGGCACACTTGGTTGTTCAAATTCTTAGGTAAAAAGAAATACAATAATTTACCTGACAATGCCCAAAAACGGGTAGAAAATAATTTAGCACTACCAGAAAACACCCAGAATAGGGTAGGTAGACCCAAAAAACAGACAACGGCACAACTGCCGAGCATTCGGAGGTTTCTGCTACCTAGTAGTAGCTTACCTAACCCGGACAATATAAGGGAGGGAAACGATACACATTCATCAATCGAAAACGTTCACTGAAGAAGGTAGTAAGTTGCTATCGAAATACTGGTATATGAACTTTTCATTTACCGTGGTTGAATTAAAAGGAATCTTTCGATTGCTTTGATTCAGTCGAATCATTCAACCAAGTAGGCTCATACCACAACAGAGTAAATCTTGAAGATTTGTGAAGATAACATATTTTATAACAGCTATAACTTCTTAAAGATAGGAGAAAATGAGGATTTTTTAAGACTGGACTTACAAGAAAGAATTTCGACTTTGACAATAATATTTGGAAGAATGGCTATAATACTGCTCGTTTGTTTTCTCGGAAAACGAAAGGACTAGGAAACGGTACATGAGGTTAGAAGCTTTTCATAAAAGAAAACAGTTCATGGAACTAGGCTACAAAGTAAGAATAGAGAAGCAAAAGTTACGTAAAACTATTTACAACAAGCGCAGTAAAAGCATGACTGGTAAAAAACTTTGAATCAAATACAAAAAAGGTAGAACTTCAAACAGGATTATTGTAACCCCAGTAATCAGAAGTCTTAAGAATCATCAGTTCTCCAACAAATCTGGTGGTGTTCAATCCCTGAAAGATGTGTGGGTACAATCAATGGTCAGCTCCAAGTTCCAAGCTTGGGGGCACATCTCACCAAAGACATCTGACCCATCCAGACTTCAGAGCACAGACAGACACGACTCCATGACTTGACGAAAGCCCAATTTGCTAGCCCGGACTTGGTAGGTATTGTATAGATGTTGGATAATTTGCTCTCAAGAATAGAGGTAGCTTAAGAGAAAAAAAAAAGCTAAACTTCAGAACGTATCGCCAGCACCAGGCAGAGTTCATTGAATTTTGCGCTGCCCTCTTTGCTCGCAATATTCTAGACATTGTTGGGATAAGAGATGCCATTTTTAACAACCCTTTGGCAGCGCGTCTCGTTGTTTCAAATACATTTGAAAACCTGCCCCGGCTTCGGCGATAAAAATTATACATACCTACCGCCTAAACGAGATCCACGCAACGAAAATTGAACGCTAATCGTGATAAAATGACATATTTTCCATTTCCTGAGGTATTTATCTATTCTTGCAGGAATAGTCTAGCAGTTTTGAGTTCAAGGCTACAACGTCGTAAAATTTAGGTTTTATGACTATTTTTGATCGATTTTTTTACCATAAGATATAATTGCCTAACACTCAGTTCCAAATATTCAACTAACAAACAAAATTTTTCGGCGCCGCAAACTGTCAACAAAATGATGACAAATCAATCAAAAATAAATAATCCCATTCATCAAATTAAGTCATTTTTGGGGGGTTTTGTGTCTTTCAATTTCTCACTGATGCATTCTCTGGATGAACTTATCCCCGTGGGGTTTTCCCCACAACACAAGATTCCAAAACTGGTTTTGGAGTATGTGTACTATGGAAGTGCCCGAAGATGCGTTGGGGTTTGTTGACGGGCTTTTCCCGCGGTTTGCTTTATTCATAACAATCATCGACCCAAGTCGGTCGAGTGGTGGTCGGTGACCCTTAAATGAAACTCTCGAAAGCTCAATTTAGTTGATGCTTAAATATTAGAATCATAATGGAAAATTTCCGACAATATTTCTTGTACAGCTTTGAGATATGTTTGGAAAAAATAATATTGATTATCTAAAGGTTTTGATAAAGAAAAAAGTTCAATATTTGGACTTATACTCGTAGGGGAAGCGTTTCTAAACACGCATATGACACGCGTGAGCTTTCATTACGTCGTATGAAACATCTTAAGAATTCACAGGAAAACTGCTGCAGAAATTATTGAAACAACTTTGTCTTTTACATATAGAATATGTTGTCCAGGCTACAAATAATCTAAATGGAAAGAAGTTGCAACTAGTTTGACAGGTTTTGTATTTTTTTCGTAATAAAACTTTTTGTTTACTTTTGGTTTCATTCTACGTAATGAAAACTCGCGCGGATTAAGTTATATGCGCATTAGATCGTTGCAAAAATTTACTGCATTTTGGATTACAAAGCATCAATGTTAGTTTTGAGATAATTTGGATGATTTTTGAATTAGTGCGACGCGTTTAAATTTTTTATGGACATTTCTTTGGAAGAAGAAATTTTCGCATATCAAATTATCCACAAAATTCAAATATTCTTGAAATGAAGTTTGTCTTGAACTGTTGATTTTGCCTATATCTAATCTTCATTTTTTGCTAATATGAGACAAAGCTAAGTATTTTATGAAAAAAAGCTATAATCATTTAAAAATAATAAATCTAAAAAAATGGCAGACTTTGCTTGCTAGAACTTTCAATAATTTCATGAAATGTTTTTTTTTCTAAATATATGTAGGGGAGAGTGGGGTAACGTGGGCCATGGGGAAACGTGGACCACTTTTAATATCTCAGCTATGTGTTGAGATAAAAATCCCAATCCAACTGTCATCGTCAACGCTTTGCGTAAGCATGTTTTTCTATATGTCGTTGACTTATGTACGCATCATATGCTTCTTTAATTCAACTAGCCTAGAAAAATGTATTATTTATTTTATTTACATAGTATTCCGTCTTACGACATAACTTGACGAACATAATTCCTAAAATTCACTCGGTCCATGGCAACCGTTCTCCAATTTCTCGGGCACCCCACGTTCGCCAGATCACGCTCCACTTGGTCTAACCACCTCGCTCTTTGCGCCCCCGCTCGTCTTGTTTCTACCGGATTCGTAGCGAACACCTGTTTTGCAGGACAGTCATCCGGCATTCTCGCAACATGTCCTACTTGCCTAGAAAAATGTACTTACATAATGGCAATCCGCAAAATTGCACCCGTGGGAGACCTAAAGTACATAACAAAAATATGCTCAAACGCTTATGATCTTAGTTTTGTCATGGAATTTTTGATGAAACATCAATAAGTCACACAAACGCAACCAATTTGCAAATCATAGCTTGTGGGGAATCATGGGCCATATTTTGTGGGGTATCTTGGGCCACCTATATTTTGGTGTTTTTATACACATTCAGAACGTAAAATGCGTTATTACTATCTGTAAAGTTGTCCTATACCAAATAAAGAGTTATGAAAAATGTTTTGTCCATCTTTTCTAATGCGATAGAGACGAACATAAATCTTATATATGAAATTTTACCAAAACGTTCGCGAACCAGGTTTTAGGAACTATTCGATCATACACAACTCTCTTTTTTATTTCCTCATCTGGAATTGCTTTTAAATAACTAAATGAATTATGAAATTTCAGTTTTGGGTCATATCATAAACTTTGCACGTTATCTTGTTAATTTGGATTTGGTGGCCCACGTTTCCCCACAGTTTTTCAAAATCCAAAAAAATATACTTTTTTAAAACAGTCAAAGTTCGGGAAATTAATGTATTTAAAAAATAATAAACAATGCCAAATGATACCTTAAAAATGTAGAAAACCTTTCCATTTTTTTTTCTTTTTATATTTTATAAGAAAAAAGTGATGAAACAAATAAAAAAGTGGCCCATGATACCCCACTCTCCCCTAAGTATAAACACTTATTCGCTATGAAAAAAAAATATTCCGATTTTTCTTTTTCATTCTATGTTTAAATAGCTTTCAGATAAGCAGTCATAAAGTGAAAAAAAAAACAATGAAAAAGAAATTCATTTCTGGAGTGGAAGGAGTAGGCGTTGACCCGTTTGCAGCGCACGCGTTTATTTTCGTCCGCAAAACATTGCATAAATTTTTTACGTTACAAGTGGAAATCATGCTAGACCTAAGTAATCAATTGTTATAAAAACAAAACGAGTTTGACTCCTTAAAACTCAAAGGTATGAGCCGTTTCAAATAAAGAAATTAAAAAAAAAAGTGGAAATCATACAGACATTTGAATAAGTAACTTTAACCGGATATCCCACGAATGTGTATCGTGCTGGATATAGTTAGATGTGACAATTTAAATCGTTTCATTGGGTCTTTTAATCTACCAAGCAGTACATGAAAATATATTTCAGATGTTTTAAATTCACTTTGAAAATTCATTAGCAAAAGATGGCTTATCTTCACCCATTTAGGAACGCCTCGGAATGAATTCAAACGTTTAGCTGTTGATAACTTAAAAAAATAATCAATTCAGAAATATTATAATAGGTTTAAAACAAGCCAATACTGATTTTAGTAACGCACCTAGCATCACTGGTGAGGCCACCAGCAAATCAAAATTTGAGGTTATGGCTGAGGCCAATTTTCCGCCAATACTATTGTCCGTATATACCCTTATACTTATTTATGTACTACATACACACATGTTCATATGTTTGTAAGGAGAAAGTGCAAGAACTCGAACTCGAACGAAGAAAATAAAGTGTTTCGAATCATGCTTCATTTGGCTGGTGGTCTGGCTGAAATATTCCATGAACAACAACGTGTTAAGGAAAGCATTGCGTGAAAAACCAGGATGCACAGCTAGGTATTATATTTCAAAGTTTTTCAATTTTTTAATTATTAAATGATCAAAATTTATGGACATAGAATGAGTTCCATGAATGTTTGTAAATTCAATTGGTTTTGGTTGGTGGAATAGAAAGTTTCATCCGGAATATTTTTAGTTTGACATTAAATTATATTGATAAATGTCAAGTTCGGCAAATGGATGAAAATCCCTGAAAAAAAATAAATGTCAAGTTTAAGGGTTGTTTTGCAGATATTAAACTATGAATAAAGGAAGAATATTGGAAGATTTATAATATTTTATTATTGGTCTTTGTTTTGCTTCTTATAAGCTTAATTTGTTTTTTAAATTAAATTTTCAAGCTTGGAGTTCTGTTTATAATGAAAAGGTTAGTATATGATAATGTCATTTTTTATGATTTTCACCATGAAAACTTTAGAAGCAAGGGATTGCAGTGGAGAGAGAATTCTTTGCATTTGGAATGGTAATGATCAAAATTCCACAACTGCTTAACAAATTGTAACAATTTGTAACATTTGCAACAATTTGCACATTTTCACTCTCTCTGAGCACCGGTTTCTCTCATTTTAACTGAAACCTTCTAATTCTCTCTAACAAATTGCAACAAATTATAACAAATGCTCAATCATTGGCTGCAAAATTTGTTTGATCATTGACGATGATTCTCCGTTTATCTCAGTCCCCTGTTTAGAAGAGTAAGTGTCAAAAGATTTTATGAAGATTCCAATTATTTTATGGGCTACCGGTGAAATTTTATATTGTTGGAGAAACAATATTTAAGAATTGAAATATTATAGACGGATAGAAGATATCTTCTATCCGTCTATGATCTTTCATTTTTAAAATATTCTTTCTCACCTATATCGGTACCTATAAAATAATTTCATAAAATAAATAAAATAATTTTTTCTGTTTCTCATGTTTCTTTCCAAGAACGACTAATGGCGTTATATCCAAGGTCGGATACCATGAATGAGGTACAGAGATTCAATATTTACAAATTGGAAATCTGAGGAAAATATTAGCATTTGCTTTTTGATGTTTAATACAGAACATATTTGAATCAACTACTTTAGATTATGAGTTTCTGTGTGAAATAACCTCATTTCCATCCAAATGAGAAAGAGTAATCAAGGACCGGCATCCAGGAGCACGTTACTTTCTAGCAAATGAGCTCTCAACGATAGAAATAACTGATCATGGGAACGTACGGTACTGTT
>NC_073693.1:306358626-306389348 GCF_029784155.1 Uranotaenia lowii | reverse complement strand
TCCTCCCACGGCGGCAAGTGGGGGTGCCACCGCTAGGCGATGACTCCGCGATGAGGCAGGTGAGTAGTTGGTAATGTATTGCTGTGAAGAATAAAATATGAATGTAGGTATATATTTAAGGATTTGAAAAAACTATAATTGTTTACCTCTATCATAGGATCGTCCCAAATGTGGTGCGCTTGGCCAGAACTCCGCGTTCGCATCACCTTCCGTGATGATGGGGGACATTTTTGCTGGAAAAACGCCCGGGCTGCGGCAATCTGTGATCAGGGAGAAAAGATTTTAGAACATTATATTATGTTTTTTTAACAGTGAATAAACTACTCTCTGGAGCCACTACAAAATCCATAAAAAGTGCCATTTGAACATAAACAACGTGGGTACTGCTATCATGTTATTAAAACTTATAAAAATACACGTTATTTTCAAAACGTTCAAAATTATATTCATTTGTACTTTTTTGGTCAAAAGTTTCCCAGAATTTTCGATATGGGGAGCATTTTTTAATCAACTGTCAATTCCAAAACATCATTCACCAAGTTAAATCTTGATTAACAAATACACACTCAAGAACAGCATAATTTTAGCTAAGCTAAGCTAATTACACACTCAAGATCAGCATAATTTTACAAACGAATTAATGCCATTCACAAACTTGCTTTGAATTTAATGGCCTCTAGGAAAGCTGTTATTTTTTTAAATAACTTATTTTCAATTTTAGATCTAAATGGCAATATTTTCTTCGGGTACAAAAACCAAACAAAGAATGAGTATTACAAAAATTACAAATTTTATTTTAGGATCGAAAATAAGGTTGCCAGAATTTTTTCCGCACGTATCCGGACCTGGCAAAATTTATCAAGAAACCTGGCAAAATCCGGGCATTTGATTTCAAAATCTCCAACCAAATATCCGGTCAATATCTGGGAAAATTAGGACAAAAAAAGAATTTTTAAACAAAATCAAATATTGAGTGTTTTGTTGATCTTTGCTATGTTAATGAATCCAGACAAAATTCGGTCTATTTTCAACAACATCCCGGGATAAATCCGGGGGATCTGGCAAGCTTAAACTAGAATTCAAAATCACATAAAAAATTCTGAATATAACAATTATTAACGAAACAAATTTACAAAAGGAAGCATGAATAATTAAGATTAAAAAAAAATTCCATTATGATATTTATTGTCAAATACAAACAATGAAGCAGCTTTAAACCCAAATTTCAAGTTCAAAATATGGTGATTACTTTCCGTGTTTGATGACCATAAAGCCAAGAGGTTTCCATACGAAATTTTTCGATTTCAAGTGAGTAATGACAAAAAATTTAATGACCTTAGCCTATGATTGGAGCAAATTTAAGATATTGCGATTATCATTATCGAAATGACAAAAATGACAAAAATGATAAAAATGACAAAAATGACAAAAATGACAAAAATGACAAAAATGACAAAAATGACAAAAATGACAAAAATGACAAAAATGACAAAAATGACAAAAATGACAAAAATGACAAAAATGACAAAAATGACAAAAATGACAAAAATGACAAAAATGACAAAAATGACAAAAATGACAAAAATGACAAAAATGACAAAAATGACAAAAATGACAAAAATGACAAAAATGACAAAAATGACAAAAATGACAAAAATGACAAAAATGACAAAAATGACAAAAATGACAAAAATGACAAAAATGACAAAAATGACAAAAATGACAAAAATGACAAAAATGACAAAAATGACAAAAATGACAAAAATGACAAAAATGACAAAAATGACAAAAATGACAAAAATGACAAAAATGACAAAAATGACAAAAATGACAAAAATGACAAAAATGACAAAAATGACAAAAATGACAAAAATGACAAAAATGACAAAAATGACAAAAATGACAAAAATGACAAAAATGACAAAAATGACAAAAATGACAAAAATGACAAAAATGACAAAAATGACAAAAATGACAAAAATGACAAAAATGACAAAAAAGACAAAAATGAAAAAAAAATGACAAAAATGAAAAAAAAATGACAAAAATGACAAAAATTACAAAAATTACAAAAATGACAAAAATGACAAAAATGACAAAAATGACAAAAATGACAAAAATGACAAAAATGACAAAAATGACAAAAATGACAAAAATGACAAAAATGACAAAAATGACAAAAATGACAAAAATGACAAAAATGACAAAAATGACAAAAATGACAAAAATGACAAAAATGACAAAAATGACAAAAATGACAAAAATGACAAAAATGACAAAAATGACAAAAATGACAAAAATGACAAAAATGACAAAAATGACAAAAATGACAAAAATGACAAAAATGACAAAAATGACAAAAATGACAAAAATGACAAAAATGACAAAAATGACAAAAATGACAAAAATGACAAAAATGACAAAAATGACAAAAATGACAAAAATGACAAAAATGACAAAAATGACAAAAATGACAAAAATGACAAAAATGACAAAAATGACAAAAATGACAAAAATGACAAAAATGACAAAAATGACAAAAATGACAAAAATGACAAAAATGACAAAAATGACAAAAATGACAAAAATGACAAAAATGACAAAAATGACAAAAATGACAAAAATGACAAAAATGACAAAAATGACAAAAATGACAAAAATGACAAAAATGACAAAAATGACAAAAATGACAAAAATGACAAAAATGACAAAAATGACAAAAATGACAAAAATGACAAAAATGACAAAAATGACAAAAATGACAAAAATGACAAAAATGACAAAAATGACAAAAATGACAAAAATGACAAAAATGACAAAAATGACAAAAATGACAAAAATGACAAAAATGACAAAAATGACAAAAATGACAAAAATGACAAAAATGACAAAAATGACAAAAATGACAAAAATGACAAAAATGACAAAAATGACAAAAATGACAAAAATGACAAAAATGACAAAAATGACAAAAATGACAAAAATGACAAAAATGACAAAAATGACAAAAATGACAAAAATGACAAAAATGACAAAAATGACAAAAATGACAAAAATGACAAAAATGACAAAAATGACAAAACTGACAAAAATGACAAAAATGACAAAAATGAAAAAAATGACAAAAATGACAAAAATGACAAAAATGACAAAAATGACAAAAATGACAAAAATGACAAAAATGACAAAAATGACAAAAATGACAAAAATGACAAAAATGACAAAAATGACAAAAATGACAAAAATGACAAAAATGACAAAAATGACAAAAATGACAAAAATGACAAAAATGACAAAAATGACAAAAATGACAAAAATGACAAAAATGACAAAAATGACAAAAATGACAAAAATGACAAAAATGACAAAAATGACAAAAATGACAAAAATGACAAAAATGACAAAAATGACAAAAATGACAAAAATGACAAAAATGACAAAAATGACAAAAATGACAAAAATGACAAAAATGACAAAAATGACAAAAATGACAAAAATGACAAAAATTACAAAAATGACAAAAATGACAAAAATTACAAAAATGACAAAAATGACAAAAATGACAAAAATGACAAAAATGACAAAAATGACAAAAATGACAAAAATGACAAAAATGACAAAAATGACAAAAATGACAAAAATGACAAAAATGACAAAAATGACAAAAATGACAAAAATGACAAAAATGACAAAAATGACAAAAATGACAAAAATGACAAAAATGACAAAAATGACAAAAATGACAAAAATGACAAAAATGACAAAAATTACAAAAATGACAAAAATGACAAAAATGACAAAAATGACAAAAATGACAAAAATGACAAAAATGACAAAAATGACAAAAATGACAAAAATGACAAAAATGACAAAAATGACAAAAATGACAAAACTGACAAAAATGACAAAAATGACAAAAATAACAAAAATGACAAAAATAACAAAAATGACAAAAATGATAAAAATGATAAAAATGACAAAATGACAAAAATGACAAAAATGACAAAAATGACAAAAATGACAAAAATGACAAAAATGACAAAAATGACAAAATGACAAAAATGACAAAAATGACAAAAATGACAAAAATGACAAAAATGACAAAAATGACAAAAATGACAAAAATGACAAAAATGACAAAAATGACAAAAATGACAAAAATGACAAAAATGACAAAAATGACAAAAATGACAAAAATGACAAAAATGACAAAAATGACAAAAATGACAAAAATGACAAAAATGACAAAAATGACAAAAATGACAAAAATGACAAAAATGACAAAAATGACAAAAATGACAAAAATGACAAAAATGACAAAAATGACAAAAATGACAAAAATGACAAAAATGACAAAAATGACAAAAATGACAAAAATGACAAAAATGACAAAAATGACAAAAATGACAAAAATGACAAAATGACAAAAATGACAAAAATGACAAAAATGACAAAAATGACAAAAATGACAAAAATGACAAAAATGACAAAAATGACAAAAATGACAAAAATGACAAAAATGACAAAAATGACAAAAATGACAAAAATGACAAAAATGACAAAAATGACAAAAATGACAAAAATGACAAAAATGACAAAAATGACAAAAATGACAAAAATGACAAAAATGACAAAAATGACAAAAATGACAAAAATGACAAAAAAGACAAAAATGACAAAAATGACAAAAATGACAAAAATGACAAAAATGACAAAAATGACAAAAATGACAAAAATGACAAAAATGACAAACATGACAAAAATGACAAAAATGACAAAAATGACAAAAATGACAAAAATGACACAAATGACAAAAATGACAAAAATGACAAAAATGACAAAAATGACAAAAATGACAAAAATGACAAAAATGACAAAAATGACAAAAATGACAAAAATGACAAAAATGACAAAAATGACAAAAATGACAAAAATGACAAAAATGACAAAAATTACAAAAATTACAAAATTACAAAAATTACAAAAATTACAAAAATTACAAAAATTACAAAAATTACAAAAATTACAAAAATTACAAAAATTACAAAAATTACAAAAATTACAAAAATTACAAAAATTACAAAAATTACAAAAATTACAAAAATTACAAAAATTACAAAAATTACAAAAATTACAAAAATTACAATAATTACAAAAATTACAAAAATTACAAAAATTACAAAAATTACAAAAATGACAAAAATTACAAAAATTACAAAAATTACAAAAATTACAAAAATTACAAAAATTACAAAAATTACAAAAATTACAAAAATTACAAAAATTACAAAAATTACAAAAAATACAAAAATTACAAAAATTACAAAAATTACAAAAATTACAAAAATTACAAAAATTACAAAAAATACAAAAATTACAAAAATTACAAAAATTACAAAAATTACAAAAATTGCAAAAATTGCAAAAATTACAAAAAATACAAAAATTACAAAAATTACAAAAATTACAAAAATTATAAAAATTACAAAAATTACAAAAATTACAAAAATTACAAAAATTACAAAAATTACAAAAATTACAAAAATTACAAAAATTTCAAAAATTACAAAAATTACAAAAATTACAAAAATTACCAAAATTACAAAAATTACAAAATTACAAAAAATTACAAAAAATTACAAAAGTGACAAAAATAACAAAATTGAAAAAATATGGGAAACTTGATAAAACATTTGAGAATGAGATATGGTTATTTTATTGTCAATAAAATGTGTTAACTCAATTTTGTGTGCAGTGTTGTTAATTTTTTTTTTAATTCCTAAACTTTATTTTTGCAAAGTGGCCTTACTTTATTTAATTTCATTTCTCCAATGTGTTCTGCGTAAAATTTTACGAAGGAATCACTTATGTACCCAAAAATATATTTCCTCCGTTTCGAAGATATTGAACTTCTAAGATCGGAAGTTCGTGAAATTCAGCGTTCCCAAAATATGACTCTGCTTCATCCCACTAGTAATTCAAGTACTACTAGTGTTATAAAACTTAACCAGAAACATACAAATTTGGAAAAAAAACACAGTGAAAAGCACTAAACAAGAAGTATTGGGCCAATTCATGAAGCGTTAGATTTGGATTTTGGAACTTTAGTAGAATCTCAATTCTCAGAATTAATGTGGAGAAGGACCACCTCGGAAAAGAAGGAACCAAATGATGACAGACCTTATTCCATCTGTTAAACAGCATTTCTAGAAAGTATCTAAAAGGTGTTAATAAAAAGATACACCCAAAACTTTGGATTTTACTTATTTACGTTACAATAAGTCGTCCTACTGAACGTTGCATTTTCATTGATACGTGGATAAAATGATCCATACTTAAAAAATTTCTATTAAATTTCTTTAAATTTTTTAACTGATAACTCACAGTATCATGTCAGTTGAAAGCTTCAAATGAAGAGCACCTATTCAAAATGCTCCGAAAAGTTTTGTTCGAGAAGCTTTTCGGAAATTGGTTTCCTTGGAGCCGTGACTAGCTTATATCAGTTGGGCATACTAATAAATTGTTGAAAGTTAAAAGAGACTGTGTAGGCACCAAATCCCCAACACGTAACATAATTAGCCATAATTCGCAAAGCTCGATTCAGTAGCTTCTCCAATTCTTTGGAGCAAAATTGTATTTGATCTTTCCAGCACCGGAAAGGGGGGATGATGGAAAATTATGTGACAGCCAGCCGGGCGCACTAACCTG
The DNA here is from genome assembly GCF_029784155.1 of Uranotaenia lowii. Taxonomy (NCBI): domain Eukaryota; kingdom Metazoa; phylum Arthropoda; class Insecta; order Diptera; family Culicidae; genus Uranotaenia; species Uranotaenia lowii. Next base: position 306,382,640 of record NC_073693.1, on the reverse strand, counting down.
TTGCTGATGGACGAAGACCGGTCGTTCCCGGCTGTCGCGGGCAAAATCCCGCTCGATGATACGCTCCCGGGCCAAAATTCGTTCCCTTTCCTCTAGGCGACGCTCGAGGCGTTCCGTCGAAAGCTCGCTCAGATTCGGTAAGCTGCCCATGGTACTGGCTGTTTCTGATGGGTTTCCGAGTCTTATGAAGATGATAATAGTAATAATACTAATGTCAATAATAAGAGCTGTCACTAACAGTGGCACCAAGCCAAGGAATGTCCTCCTCCTCCTCCTCCTCCGTTTTGTGGGTGGGTGGGTTTGGTTTTTCTTTTGCTCTCCCTACGGGACTGTCAGCTTACCTCCAAGGCAGGCTGGCCTCCAAGGAGTTGGCAAGCAAAGACCTCGCCTCACGTGACGGAAATATTGAAGACGATGTTCGAGATTCGCTTGAGAGAGAAGCACAAACAATAAAAAAAAAGTTTGTGCGTGGGACTTTCGGGGTAAAATCTCGCTTCCACCAAGTGTATAGTGGGCACCTAATAAGTGGCCTGGCCACCACCAAGTCAAATGCTCTCGGGGCTTACTTATTTCATCGGATCCGGATCCTCACGTGCGTGGGTGTTGAATCTAAGTTATTGTTTTTGCCGCTGCTCGAAGTTGGCATGATGGCCCCGAAGCAGAATTTCCTCTTATTTTGCCCATTTTCTCGGCAATGTATGTATGAAGGTAGTTGTATTTCGTCGTTGGACTTCGAGCGGAGGTTGGAGTGCGTGGTGGGAAAACAAAAAAACTTTTAAAGATGTTCATTCACTCCGTTCCCAGTTGCTGCTGGTGTTCCACTGCTGGCCAATGTCCTTTTTTATCGTCTTCATAATAATAACCATTATCGGCATCATCAACTCGACTCGACTTGTTTGAGGCTGAAGTTCTGGTTAAATCTGAAAAATAAAGAGGAACGTTGTTAGATTAACACTCGAGGGTAGCTATTGCCAGACATATGTTGAGGCGAATTAAAGCTTAGATCTTTTAGAAATGGGACACTTTCTTTTGCTGGTATCTCATTTACTAGTAATCGGACATTCAAAATTATAACCGCATTTTGCTGCCTGTAAAAAGTACTACCTGATCTATTTTTGTCAAAATTTTAAATTTACGCATTTCTGAGATGTTTACGATGCAAGAGAAAAAGAATAAAATGGTTTTGCACAGTTTCCTTCAAAATCCATCATTTTAAAATTTATAGCTGACAAAACCGTTGATTTTTCACATAATAACTGTGTAGAATAACTGGCAAAAATGTTCACAAGGTTCAATTCAAGGATTGGAGTGAAGCACATGATCGGCAACTACGGTTAAGGGTCATCAGGGAAGTCAAGTCTCATACCAGAATTTTTAACTGTTAATAAGCGAAAAACTATGTGTAGGTCGCTGAAATGTCAAAAAAAATTTGTCTAATAACCTGGTAGTGTTGCCTAGTTTATGAGCCATTCAAACCTAACCTCAAACAACAAGTTTTTGCTAATTACAGAGCTCGTAAGCTGTGTAGCCGATACCGAGGCTACAGATACAGGATACAGATAATTTCTGATGGACGACAAAATTTATGAAAAATCCTATTTCAAACCAATTCCAGCGTTTGAACCCTATAACATGTCTGCTCGTGGCAAGGTCTCTAGTAGATTAAAGTTAGTACTTGCTGGTTGTTTTGTATAAAATATACTGATTTGCCAAAATTCTGCTCCTGTGGAAAAGTACAACAATTTTTAGAACGAAATCTTTGGTTTTCGCTGTTTTTAAAAGTCTTAAAAGAGTAATATTGTATGTACTCTTCACAACCTACGATCTGTACTCACCGATTATACTTTAAGTTCAATCTTAGGATGGTTTCACTTCGTTATTGTCAGATTTTGCCAGCAACGATTCCATTAAAAACGCTTTTGCGTGGCTCAAATATTATCGAGTTTCGTTAATTTCGTAACATTTGAGTCCATCCAATTGAACTCATTTTCTTTAAAAAGAGAAGTATTGGACCGAAAACTTTTCAAATTTTTCCATGAATTATCATAAGATTACCTTCATTTCGTTCATAGAAAGTATTTCGATCAAACGAATGGTTTTTAAGATACACGCATTCGTAACTGTCCCATTTCTAAATGCACTAAGCTTTAAGTGTGTGTAAGAGTAAGTAAACCACTATTTTTCCAGTTAAAATTTTGTTCTTAATAAATTTTTCGGAATTTCGGTGAGCTATGAAATTCAAAGTATAATTATTACACCCACAAATCAGACTCCAATAATGAACTTCCTAGAAGGTGGAATTATCGGTATAAGATTTATGCGGGATGGGCACTATCAAGCTTTCTAATAACTGGCATTGTCCTCCCAGTGCAACTGACCCGAACGGTTCTAACGGTTTGGACGGTTAAGACGCTTCAAAAATTTCGAACGGTTCGGACAGTTCGAACGATTCAAACGGTTCGAACGGTTCAGCCGTTTTGAACGAATTAGACGGTTTGAACGGTTCAGACTGTTCGAATGGTCCAAACGATTCAGACGGTTCGAACGGTTTGAACGGTCCAGGCGAGGTTCAAACCGTTTGGACGGATTAGACGGTTCAAACGGTGTTGACGGTTCAAACAGTTCGAACGGCTCAGACGGTTCGAACGGTTCAAACCGTTTGGACGGTTTCGGATCTCAAGGTTCAAACGGTTTTGAAGATTCAAACAATTCGAACGGTTAGAACGGTTCAAACGGTTTGAACGTTTCGGACGGTTCGAACGGTTCAGATGGTTTGAACGGTCTGAACTTCGAACGGTTTAGGCGGTTTTTAACGGTTCGGACGGTTCAGACGAAAAGCAGAAACTTTTTTTTCCTTCAAATTAGACTCTTTAGGAACAACGTACCGGATCATAAACTGGTTTGGATTTTAAAGTTCAGTTTTCGGAATATCTGTACAGAAAACATTCCTTTCACTTTTTTTTAGCAATATCAATAAAAGTTTAAAAAGAATCAATGAATCAGTTTGCCAGTCAAGTTAAGCACAACCCTAAAAATCTATTAAACTTTGTTAATGTACGAAATGGATTATGTGAAATTGTCCTAAAATTTAAAACTTAGGACAATCCACTTATATTATGTGGGTGATCTTGCTGGTTGAGTGATAATAAAAAATTGATGTGATCAGATCAAGACCTATCTGAGAAAAGCTCTTAGCCTAACAATAAGAGAACCCATGTTAGAAATAGTACAGGGTCACTGGATCGCGGACATGGCCAAACTGGCCGGTTCCGGATCGAAATATATCAGACTCAACCCTGTCCGATTCTAACTTTTCAAAATAGTTGATCCGTGCTTGAACAAAAGTTAAGTACGTGGTGAAAATGCTTCTTAAAAAATTCTACCCGCTCATTTTCAACAGCTGTAATTTTCTTATAATCTTCTTCTATCCATCTATAATTTTCAATTTTTGTTATGTTCTCATTATGAGAACATAACATTCACCGATAAGGCCGTAAAAATTAATTTCAAAAGAAATATAGAAAGTTTTTGGATTGAGACTTGCGGCATATGAGAAGAAAGCTCTTGGCCTCAAGACTAAAGCAATCCATAGGAGAAGCGTCTCAGGTACGCTGGCCTGGCCGGTTCCGGAACGAAATACGTCAATGTTATCAGATGAAGAATTTAGGCATATGAGAAGAAAGCTCTTTGCCTCAAGATGAAGGGAATCCGTAGGAGAATCGATTCGGAGACTCTGGGTCGTGGCCATGGCCAATTTGGCTGGTTCCTGAACGAAATATGTCAAAGTTTACGGATCAAGACTTGTGGCATATGAGAAGAAAGCTCCTGGTCTCAAGATGAAGAAAATTTATAGGATAATTGATTCGGATGCAAGGTATCGTAGCCATGGTCAATCTGACTTGTTCCGGAACGAAATATGTCAATGTTACCAGATCGAAACTTGTGGCATATGAGAAGAAAGCTCTCGACCTCAACATGAAAGGAATCTATATGAGAATTGATTTGAGAACAGGGAGTCGTGGTCATGGCCAATCAGGCCAGTTCCCGAACGAAATATGTCAATGTTGGCCTCAATACGAAGGAAAATGTGGGGAAAGACTCCTATGGATTCCCTTTATTTTGAGGCAAAAAGCTTTCTTCTCATATGCCACAAGTCTCAATCCGAAAAAGTTCTATATTTCGTTCCGGAACCGGCCAGATTGGCCATGATTCTGACCCAGTGTTCCCGAATCGCTTCTCCTAGGCTTTTATCTGGAGTCTAAGAGCTTTCTTCTCATACGCCGCAAGTCTCAATCCGAAAACTTTCTATATTTCGTTTGAGAACCGACCAGATTGGCTATGGCCACGACCCAGTGTTCCCGAATCGCTTCTCCTATGGATTCTTTTCATGAGGAAGCCAAAAGGAATTTCTGCAATATGTCGCAAGTTTCGATCCGATAGCTTTAATTTGTTATTTGCGGAACCTTATCCTTATTATTTCCAATAGCAACAAATGGTTGTAAAAGATAAATAATGTCAGAATCCATGAGCAGCAAAATTTGTCGTTATCGTTTCGAGCGTGCGACAACGACAAAGATTACATTTTATGTTGTCATGAAAAGTTCAAGTTGGGACAAAATCATTATCAATTGCTAGTAGGCTATTTTTGATTCACTGGTGAAAAGTGATGTCCTATTTGTAAGGACATCTTAGGATATTGAAGTTTTTGGAGTTAGAAGAAATAAATAAATATAGACTGTAACCGTCATTTAAAAAACCGTGCAATGTTCAACCAAATTTTGGCTGCGTACTGTTGTTCACATCCCCAAGTGAAGTAAGCGTTGTCATTTTTTGTCGTTTTTCGCGGAGAAATCTGAAAATGCGTTTCCTTATCCCCGAGCAAAGAAAACGGATTGTGCACAAGTTGGACACTGTCGTGAACGATCGTTTTTCTTTCCTCCAGAAAATTAAACGCGAACCAACTACTCTTGATAACATCTCTGTACGAACTGAAGCCTGATCCAAAAAGGGCTTGTTTTCTCTCGAAATCTCTCTCTTTGACGTATATTTTCTTGCTCTTCCAAAAACTGTTATACTTCCATCCATCTCTCGTTATCCTAACGGAACACACCAGCACACACACGTTTTACATTGTAAGTATTGTACATTCTAAGATCTATTCTGCTATGAGAGTCACAGGGGATCGACCATAAGTTATTATATGTTCTGATCCCCAAATTTTATTTTCATTTTCCAATCAATATTCTCTACATTCGCCTCCACTCCTACTGTATGATTTTAATGAAACAATTGAATTAATTTTTCTTTTTAGAAAAGATCTACATTCATCATTAGATTCATCATAGATAGAATCCAAATTATTCCTTGAATAACAAAGATCGGATATCTTCTTTAATAATTTGGTTCTATGATAAGTCGTCATCATGAATACTTGTTTATTGTGTTCTGTTTTGCATCAAAATCATATAATTTAACTATTATTTAGAATTATTAGGGAAATTTTCCGTTGTTGTTTCTATACTTCATCTTATCGTTATTCTACTTGGCCTTTCGTTTGCTTTTTCAATTCTCAATTGTTTTTCCTTGTGCCTTATGATTTAAGTAAGAGCATCAATTTTCTTTATATTTTTTTATGTTTATTAATTCTTCATTTTGCTATTCACTATCTACGCTTTGTTCTCTCCTCCGTACTTTTTACTTTTTGCCTTTTATACGTTGCTCCACGCAATCTTTTATTCGTACGTTCTACTCATTTTTCTGAACTCTTCATAGTTCACTCTTTGCTTTTGGCTTTTTACACTTTTATTTGAACTGTGTATTCATTTTTCTATATATTCAACCTTTACCTTTTATTCGTGACGTCATACTCTTTATTTTTAACTCTGTTTATTCCATACTCATAATTATTCCCTTCTTTTTGATTACTCTTAAATCTTTGCTTTTGCTAATTTTTTTTAACCAATCGTTTACATTTTACTTTCAGTCACTGCTCTTTATTCTCTCTCTTAACTATTTTCTTCTTGCTCTTGATTCTTTAGGCTTTGTTTTAGTTTTCATTCCTTATAAATTTTAATTTTTTTTTATTCTTTACGTTTCGTTATTTGATATTTACTCTTTAATCTTATTCTTGAAACTTTACCTTCTCTCTTTTTCGCCTCTTGTCTCTAGATTTCAGATAATTGATACTAGAAACCACTACTTCAGCTCTTAGCCCTTGGTTTCATCCTTTGACTCATGCTCAACCCTGACATTCGATGTCATTCTTTCTATTCTTCACTACGAACAATCATTCTTTTCTTTTCTTTATTTTCTGTAGTTCTCTTGACTCTTTACACTTTTATCTTTATTTTCTTTTTAAACTTTTTTACTTTTCTAAAATTTCTCTTATTTCCACAATATTCTTTACTACTTTCTATTTACCTCTAACACTTGACCTTTTTTTTCTTTATCATCTAATTTCTTTACTTGTAACTCTTGTTTGTCAATCTTTACCCGAGATTTTCTACTTTGTTTATTCTCGTTCGTCTCTCTTTTCTTCTTGCTTATGATCGTGTACTATTTTCTCTAGATTTATGATTTTTTTTTTTTTTTTTTTACATTCTACTCCTCATTTGGCACTATTTACTCTTTAGCTATTCATTCTTTTTCATAACTATGCTTGACGTTTGATGCCTTTCTTTTCTTCATGCAATTATTCTTTTCTTTTCTTTATTTTCTTCACACTTTGATCTTCAATTTCTTTTCAAACTTTTTACTTTCCTATAATTTCTCTTGATTCCACAATATTATTTATTCCTTTCTGATCACTTCTTACACTTGACCTTTTTTATGATTTAATTTCTTAACTTGCAACTCTTGTTTTCCATCTTTACCGGAGATTTTCTACTTTGTTAATTCTCGTTCGTCACTCTTTTCTTCTTGCTTATGATCGTGTACTATTTTTTTCTTGATTTTTGTTTCTACTCCTTATTTTGCTCTATTTACTCCTTAGCTATCCATCCTTTTACTTAACTATGCTTGACGTTTGATGGCTTTCTTTCTATTCTTCACTACGTGCAATTATATATTCTAACACTTGATCTTTTTTTTTTTCTTTATGATCTTATTTCTTTACTTGTAACTTTTGTTTTTCAATATTTGCTTGAGATTTTCTACTTTCTTTATTCTCGTTTTTAACTCTTCTTTTCTTGCTTATGATCATGTAATTTTTTTTTTCTTTATTTAAATATATAAATTTAAATATATATTTTTTTATATTTTACTCTTTTTTTGCACTATTTTCTCCTTAACTTTTCACTTTTAAATTTACTCTACTGTGTCATTTATATTATCTTCTTTCTTTTTTTTATACTCTATTTTATCTATCCTTTTATATTCTATATCAAGTTTTTCACTTTTTGCTCTTCTTTTTTTTTAAATTTTGTATGCTAAACTTCTGACTCTTCACTTTTTTACTTTTCACTCTTAACCATTCTCTCTTTAGCTCTTTACTGTGTTTTCTATTTTTTTTCTTCCTTTTTTTTTACTCTCTGCCCTCCATTCTTTACTCATTACGCCATGCTCTCGTTTCATATTTAACTTTTTAGTTTTTATTGTTTAGTATATCTCTTAAATTTTCCTTTCAAAACTTCACTTTAATTTTTTTAACACACCTTTTCTTTTGTTTTATATTCTCTTTGTTTTGAAATTTAATCTCGGCTCTTTATTTTAATTATATAACTGCTTCAATTTTTACTTCTATTATGAAAAGATCCTGAATTCTTAACTTGCGAAGCATAAATTGTTATCTTTAAATTCCGCACTCGCTTCTTGGTTCCATCCTTTTACTCTAGATTTTTGCTTGGCATTTTACGCCTTAATTTCTGTTCTTTTTTCTCGCAATTTTTTCTCTTGTTTTTTAATGCACTCACGTATTTGATTTTGTTTTCCTAACTGTTAACATTTTTCTCCTTTTTTATAATTTTCGATTTTGACAAATTCTAACCTCAACTTTGTTTATTTTCTACCGATCTTCACACTCCACACATTTTTTTTTTACTCCTTTCTGTTTACTCTCAATATTTTTATATTTTACTTTTTATTCTCCAATACCTTTCTTTTACTTGCTACCTAGGGTTCTTCTGTCAACTTCAATATACAAGAATACAATCTATACTACACACTATTTATTCTTTGCTTGTAACCCTTTGCTCTCTTTTTAACTTTTCGTTTATCTGTTATGTATAATCTTAACTCTCTTCTAATCACATTTCACATTTTACTCCCTTTTAATTAGCAAGTTATTAGTTTAACACAGCCTGTCGGTTAGAATAAACTATGAGTACAGGTTAAGGAAATCTCACTACCCCTTATTCTTTGGTTTTTACGACCTTATTTTATATTACTTTTTATTCTCTACTGTTTAAATGTATTGTTTCCTACTCTACTCCTCTTTTTTGAACAGTTTACTTTAAGAGATCTTTATCCTTTCCCCGAAATTCTTTTTATTTTAACTCTGTTCACTTCTTACTCATTTACTCATGACACTGAACTATTGACGATCGAACCATGAATCTCTTTTTTTTTTATTTCTATGTTTTTTGGTTCCTCTTGACTCTCAAAATCGGTTACTTGATCAAGAATTTTGAATTCCTGATCTTGATCAATCGTTTGTTAACTTTCAAATTTTTATTTCTTTTTTTTAAGTCCCTTATTTCCACTTGACTGTTCAATCTTGATTTACTGTTACATATAATTTTCAAATACCAATTTTAACTTTTGATTCTAAATTCTTACATTCTGTTTGTCTTTGTACCTTTTTTTTTGTAAGATTTTTTTTTTACCTTCGTTTCATTTCATAACTATTTGTTATCCCAGAACTCACTTGTATTTTTTTTGTAACTAATCCATCATACATATCATTCCATTAGATTCATTAACCCTAACATGACTTTGTTTTTAGTCAACCCTTAGTAACTTTTCATACACTTTTTAAATTTACTCAACCTGATTGGGACTTTATTTATGTCTGTATTTTTTTTTATTTACTCAACATGTTTGGGATTTCATAACTGCCTTTTTCCAATTTACTTATCCTGTTTGGGACTGTCGTTAACCCACATCTGGACTATCTTTTTGCATCATTATTTTTCAACCTATTTTGACTGTTATTAACCCACAACAGGACTTTAATGTTGATTCATCTTTCTTTTTATTTTAATTTTTTTTTACTCAACCTGTTTGGGACTATCATTAACCCACAACAGGACTTGATTTTTTTCTTTCAACCTGTTTGGGACTATCATTAACCCAAAACAGGACTTTATTTTTGCTTCTTTTTTTAATTTACTCAACCTGTTTGGGACTGTTATTAACCCACAACAGGACTTTAATTTTGATTCATCAATTTTTTTTTTTTACTCAACCTGTTTGGGACTGTCATTAACCCACAACAGGACTTTTTTCAACCTGTTTGGGACTTTCATTAACCCACAACAGGACTTCTTTTTTTAATGTAGTCAACCTGTTTGGGACTGTAATTAACCCACAACAGGACTTAATTTTGATTCATTTTTCCTCTTTTTTTAAATTTACTCAACCTGTTTGGGACTGTTATTAACCCACAACAGGATTTTTTTCATTTACTCAACCTGTTTGGGACTATCATTAACCCACAACAGGACTTTATTTTTGCTTCTTTTTTCAATTAACTCTACATTCATTTATTTACTTTTTTAATTTACTTAACTTGTTTTGGAAATTTAATTAACCCAAAAACAGAACTACTTTCTCTTTCTTTTTTTTATATTTACTCATTTAACCATTAAAGACTTTGTTTACCTTTTAAATAGAACCCCAAATCGCACTCCAACTATGCTTTTATCTAATATTAGAATGTCTCTGATTCGTTATACTTTATCCGTTTGATAGATCAAAACAAAATTCAGCTTATTTTGAAAAAATATGCCTCCGACTTCAAAATTTTAACTTGAAAGTTTACTTAAATTTGGCCAAATTATAATAGTCACTGACAATCTTCAACAAAATTGTGAAGTTATAAAACGATTATATGACGTGATAAAATATATTAGGCACATCAACTCAAGGTTTAGAAAATATAGGTCCAAAAACTAACCCATTTAGGGCATCTCTCGCAACATATCACACTATAGTTCTATTCAAGAAAAACTGATTTGGCCCAATTTTGAACGGATCCCATATGGCATATGCCTCTGGAGACTTCATTTTTAATCAGCTCAAATACCGAAATCAGCATCTCCAGCAACAACACTGAGCGACGGACCTCCAAACTAAACTCTTCACTACCAATCATCAGGTAAAAAAAAAATCTGATCACTCAAGGATGGACTGTAATGCATATCTTTAGTCGCCATTTTCACAATGAACAATATATTTAAGTTTTATTATGTACTTACATATCGAAATCCAATAAACACAATTTCACCTACTAACAATTAATCAGTCACCAGCCGCTTACACCAAAACGAAACGATTAATCCTATACCGATTGAAAAGAATTGGGAGACGCGACCACGCCATTGTCGTGAACGATCGTTTTTCTTTCCTCCAGAAAATTAAACGCGAACCAACTACTCTTGATAACATCTCTGTACGAACTGAAGCCTGATCCAAAAAGGGCTTGTTTTCTCTCGAAATCTCTCTCTTTGACGTATATTTTCTTGCTCTTCCAAAAACTGTTATACTTCCATCCATCTCTCGTTATCCTAACGGAACACACCAGCACACACACGTTTTACATTGTAAGTATTGTACATTCTAAGATCTATTCTGCTATGAGAGTCACAGGGGATCGACCATAAGTTATTATATGTTCTGATCCCCAAATTTTATTTTCATTTTCCAATCAATATTCTCTACAGACACTATGAGTGGTCTTTCAATCAAAATACTATAAAAGGTGTGAGTGTCGGAGCAGTTCAAATCGTGTTGATAAAGCATGGAGAAAAGTGTACTTTCGCAGATTCCCCGAGACTCGGTAGGAAACCTGGCCCTGCTGACCCTACAATGAACAAGAAAATCAAGGATTTCTACAAACGGCATCCTTCGGCATCAGAACGGAGTGTGGTTAAGGAACTAGGAACTTCATCGACTAACGTTTTGCGTGCCAAGAGAGAATTGGACTTCAGACCAAACGGAAGCAGAAGCAGTCAAAAAGGAAAAACAAACAGGCTGAATCCGTGAAACCGAGGGCTCGGAAATTCTACGACATACTTCTGACTAAGAAATTGGGATGCATGGTTGTCCATTTCTACCCGAGCGGCTTGAAAAATGTAACTCAGTGAAGTTTTCGTTCTGAAACACTTGCTCTGCTCTGTTAAGACCAAAGGACTGAAGCAACTGTCAAATCACATACAAACGGACCGTACCGACTTTTTGGAACCACAACGTCAGTTCCCCTTTGATTTTAATGGCATTTTGGTACCAAAACGTCAGTGCGGTACTGAATTGTCAGTTCGGAAATTTCCTTCTCTTTCAGCCCCTTGGTTAAGACGCCGGGCGTACACCCAATCAAAGAGAAGAGAACGCTTCGCCAGGGTGAGAGCAAGAGAAAAAAGTCATCACATTAAGTGTAGGGGAGCAGCGCTAAAGCAACTCAGTAGGCTTGGTTCTTTCCCAACAAAGAAAAGTAAGAAGAAGAAGCAATATCGTTTCGTGCTGTTTGTTTGCCTACTGTGGTAGGAAGAGGAGGAAAAAAATACACTTGAGTTGTGTGTTTCAGGATTTCTCCTGCTCACACAGTAGTGTTGCTATTGGGGCACCGGTTTTGCTCGGCACTTGGCTTCGGCTATACTCGGAAACGAGTGTAGAGCATTTCGGAATGAAGTGTGGTGGTCTACAAATCGTAGAAGATAACGGTGCGATTTACACAGCGCACTGTCGGATTTGAGTAGTGCGGACCAACCATGTTGGGATGTATTATAGAACTCTGCTTGGACCACAATTGTATAGCTCATCGTAGGAAAAGGATGTTCCTGCATCTGTGGAAGCCATTTCTAATGAAAAATATGGAAAGAAGTTTATGATGCGGCAAGCTATATGTGAAAAATGTCTCGTTTATTCATAAACACAGAAGCAATGAATGGCAAAATTTACGTGCAAAAATGTTCACAAAAAAGGTTGCTACCCTTAATCAAACAGCATAATAATCCTTTTGTCTTGATCTAGCTTCGTGCCACTACTTTTGACACACTGCTGTATCCTGAATACATTAAACTGGTATGACGTCGAAAAGGTCACATGTTTACCGAAAGACATAAACGTTTGGTGGGCTTAAAGATTCGTCCAATCGAAACGACAAAGGCAAATCTGAAGAAATACATGAATTGGAGGAAAACACTATTTTGCCGTTTGTTCGAGATTAATTGTTTTGTTTTCTTTATTTAAGAAAAAAAAGTGTATTTATAATTTTCGGAACGATCAATAAATTTTACCTCTCCTTTTTATCATCTTTCATTTCTTCTAACTTTCTATCCGTCTATGAAATCTATATCCGATAAATTTAGTAACAAACATAAATTAAGGTGATTTATTTCTTCATATAAAAAGTTATTTTCAATAAAAATAACATCTGGTTATGTTGTGTAGGATAGAAAGATAACTTCTGCAGAAAAAATCGTTCTTGGAAGTAAAAATCACTGACGATATACGATATCTGCTTAACCTACTCGTCATTTTCTTCCATTTCAACATTCTTTGTACAACAACCTTATTTACCTAATTAAATTACCATAGATAATCATTCGTTGAAAAAAATTGATTAATAATAAATAACGAATAACATCATGAATGCATTAAAGTTCAATCTAACAATCAGAAATCCACTCCATTTGAAAGGCAGAAAAGATTCAGTTAGGTAGGTACATACTTTTAAATAGCTTATCAGAAACGTTTACTGCAATTTATTCAAATGAATGAATAAATTGAATTTACAAGAGAAAAGCTTCCATGAATGACAGGGACAACTCCATTAGTTAGAAATTTACCTGTTGTTTATCAGTTTACAGCCTCCGGCTCTATTGGCAACTATCATATCGGCTGGAAAAGTGGCAAGTCAGGTCGAAAGTCTAAAAGTGGAACCTATGGAATGCTGCTAACACACATTTATTTTACATCGAGGTACCGACTTCAGAAGCCTTCCCCCAACAACGCAACGGCGCACACGATCCGAACTATTTCCGTCGGAAGCCACATGAAAGTAGCTCCGGTTGCCCGGGTAAAAAACCGCAAAATTCTCCGACATTGTTTCCGCAAAGGAAAACGGCGAAAACTCTGTCTGTCAGTCGAACACCTCTTGCCTGAATATAGGATTCAGTTTCGAAAATCGGTAGGTAGTAGACCTTTCTCGTGGGTGGATGGATGTTACCACATAATGATGACTTATTTATCAACGCAGGTGTGGATTATTTATAACCACCTTTACTTTTGAGGGAAATTTAGGGTTTTTGTATTGAAATAAATCGTTTAATTTGTTCATCAGATTTATTAATTAAAAGATTGGTTGAGAGATGAGATAAATTGGATTGTATTCTCAGTAATTTTTACACCATTTCATTTAACAGAAATAATAGATCGTTTTGAAAAAAAAAAAAAATTCATAACATCCACCCACTATATCGCTTTTACAGCTTCAGTTGCATTTCCATGAAAGCACCATCTGTTGATGGAGAACCCAATTTCTGGGCGAGGATGCGTTCAATTGTGCAACGAAACAGATTGAGAAAATTTCCCCCGAATCGTCACTTCCGATCGGAGGAACACAAAACATCGATCGGAACAAGGCCCATAAATCATTCAACTCCCACACGTTCGATTCGATGGATGCTGCATTTATCATCAGTCACCATTTTTGCGTGGTACATTCCGAATAGAAAAACTCCTACTTGTTCCGCCCATTTGAGGAACAGACAGACGTTTGCTGCACTGAGCCTATCAATCTACAGACCTACTCTGAAAAGATGTGAATTGTCACCGAGCAAATAGGTACGGGATTTTTTTCGCTATGCTTCTAGAAACGACGACATTTTTCTCTCGTGTCACAGTTTTTTCCGATACAAGTTTCAATTTAAATAATACAAGACCAACAAAAATGGTACGGTATACTCAATCTTGAGGGTTTTTTTTCTAAAGGACGAAACCAACAACCGGATTCAGAATCAGAAAATACAGGATAAGAAGTTAGATCCGGATTGCAGAAATCAGAACAAAATTCCAAATTCAATGAAATATTTCATACGAAAATACTCAAAAATCATCTGAGGAAGTGAATGAAATTGGGAAAATTAAAAAAAAAATAGTTTCAAAATGAATTCAAACTGCATAAAACATTGAGATTTACAGTTATTTTGAAAAAAAAAATGTGATTGATAATCTACTTTCTGGAACGTCTTCGATGACAAAATGGGTGCGAAAAATTGCTAACTTCACGAAACTGAGGTGAATCGGTGCACCCATGGTGCCATTTTTGGATTTTTGTTTTCAAACGTAAACACAAGATTATTCGAAATAAAGGGTTTAGAATAAAGAAATCACATGTGTTTTTTTTGTAATTTTTGTGATTTATGTCACTTGTGTAATTTTTGTCATTTTTAAAATTTTTATTTTGTAATTTTTCTTATTTTTGTAATTTTTGCCATTTTTATAATTTTTGTTTTGTAATTTTTGTAATTTTTGTAATTTTTGTTATTTTTGTTATTTTTGTCATTCTTGTCATTTTTGTCATTTTTGTCATTTTTGTCATTTTTGTCATTTTTGTCATTTTTGTCATTTTTGTCATTTTTGTCATTTTTGTCATTTTTGTCATTTTTGTCATTTTTGTCATTTTTGTCATTTTTGTCATTTTTGTCATTTTTGTCATTTTTGTCATTTTTGTCATTTTTGTCATTTTTGTCATTTTTGTCATTTTTGTCATTTTTGTCATTTTTGTCATTTTTGTCATTTTGTCATTTTTGTCATTTTTGTCATTTTTGTCATTTTTGTCATTTTTGTCATTTTTGTCATTTTTGTCATTTTTGTCATTTTTGTCATTTTTGTCATTTTTGTCATTTTTGTCATTTTTGTCATTTTTGTCATTTTTGTCATTTTTGTCATTTTTGTCATTTTTGTCATTTTTGTCATTTTTGTCATTTTTGTCATTTTTGTCATTTTTGTCATTTTTGTCATTTTTGTCATTTTTGTCATTTTTGTCATTTTTGTCATTTTTGTCATTTTTGTCATTTTTGTCATTTTTGTCATTTTTGTCATTTTTGTCATTTTTGTCATTTTTGTCATTTTTGTCATTTTTGTCATTTTTGTCATTTTTGTCATTTTTGTCATTTTTGTCATTTTTGTCATTTTTGTCATTTTTGTCATTTTTGTCATTTTTGTCATTTTTGTCATTTTTGTCATTTTTGTCATTTTTGTCATTTTTGTCATTTTTGTCATTTTTGTCATTTTTGTCGTTTTTGTCATTTTTGTCATTTTTGTCATTTTTGTCATTTTTGTCATTTTTGTCATTTTTGTCATTTTTGTCATTTTTGTCATTTTTGTCATTTTTTGTCATTTTTGTCATTTTTGTCATTTTTGTCATTTTTGTCATTTTTGTCATTTTTGTCATTTTTGTCATTTTTGTCAAATTTTTGTCATTTTTGTCATTTTTGTCATTTTTGTCATTTTTGTCATTTTTGTCATTTTTGTCATTTTTGTCATTTTTGTCATTTTTGTCATTTTTGTCATTTTTGTCATTTTTGTCATTTTTGTCATTTTTGTCATTTTTGTCATTTTTGTCATTTTTGTCATTTTTGTCATTTTTGTCATTTTTGTCATTTTTGTCATTTTTGTCATTTTTGTCATTTTTGTCATTTTTGTCATTTTTGTCATTTTTGTCATTTTTGTCATTTTTGTCATTTTTGTCATTTTTGTCATTTTTGTCATTTTTGTCATTTTTGTCATTTTTGTCATTTTTGTCATTTTTGTCATTTTTGTCATTTTTGTCATTTTTGTCATTTTTGTCATTTTTGTCATTTTTGTCATTTTTGTCATTTTTGTCATTTTTGTCATTTTTGTCATTTTTGTCATTTTTGTCATTTTTGTCATTTTTGTCATTTTTGTCATTTTTGTCATTTTTGTCATTTTTGTCATTTTTGTCATTTTTGTCATTTTTGTCATTTTTGTCATTTTTGTCATTTTTGTCATTTTTGTCATTTTTGTCATTTTTGTCATTTTTGTCATTTTTGTCATTTTTGTCATTTTTGTCATTTTTGTCATTTTTGTCATTTTTGTCATTTTTGTCATTTTTGTCATTTTTGTCATTTTTGTTATTTTTGTCATTTTTGTCATTTTTGTCATTTTTGTCATTTTTGTCATTTTTGTCATTTTTGTCATTTTTGTCATTTTTGTCATTTTTGTCATTTTTGTCATTTTTGTCATTTTTGTCATTTTTGTCATTTTTGTCATTTTTGTCATTTTTGTCATTTTTGTCATTTTTGTCATTTTTGTCATTTTTGTCATTTTTGTCATTTTTGTCATTTTTGTCATTTTTGTCATTTTTGTCATTTTTGTCATTTTTGTCATTTTTGTCATTTTTGTCATTTTTGTCATTTTTGTCATTTTTGTCATTTTTGTCATTTTTGTAATTTTTGTAATTTTTGTCATTTTTGTCATTTTTGTCATTTTTGTCATTTTTGTCATTTTTGTCATTTTTGTCATTTTTGTCATTTTTGTCATTTTTGTCATTTTTGTCATTTTTGTCATTTTTGTCATTTTTGTCATTTTTGTCATTTTTGTCATTTTTGTCATTTTTGTCATTTTTGTCATTTTTGTCATTTTTGTCATTTTTGTCATTTTTGTCATTTTTGTCATTTTTGTCATTTTTGTCATTTTTGCAATTTTTGTCGTCATCAATGCCAAAATGGATCAAAATCAATTGCTACCCTTATGAGACTGAGGTGAATTGGTGCACCCATGTTGATATTTTTAGATTTTTGATTTCAAACTAAAACACAAGATGGTTTTGAAACAGAGAGTTCTGAATGAACAAATCATTTTTGTCAGTTTATCATTTTTGTATTTTTTTCCATTTTTGTAATTTTTGTAATTTTTTCTGATTATGTTTTATCGTTTTTTTTTTGAAAACCAAATGTTTTTTACTGTGGGTGCTCAAGCTATTCACCATGGTTGTCCGGATTCACTTGAAATATGAATTAGACTACAGTTTTACGTCATTTTGATTGAAACGTTCATTCTAGTGTTTACTGTAAATAAGGCTCAAAATTTTGTTTTGCTTTGTTTATATTATAAGCTTCATTGTAGGGATAAAAATTTAGAACCTTTATAATAGGCGTCCAAATATCGGTTGTTTTGTTTCCATCATTGGAATCAGTGATTTATAAGACAGACAATTTCGCTAGCCCACATTGACGATGCTGCCGTCCAATACCTACATAGTTAGATGACAGCTTGTTTACCGTATTTTATGGCGCTTCTCCGTTCTCCAACAGTCAGTTCTAATAAATTGATGATAAACTACCCGTGATAACAGTCTTTTGTTTTCAAACATCGTCATATGTTTCCTGTCACAGGAACGACAACGACGATGGGAGGATGCTGCAGTCTAGAGTAGCTGTTCCTATTTATAATCTATGATAAGATAAATTTACAAACGATTCATCCCCTGAACATTGCAGTGAAAAAATTTATCAGCTCTTCTATCTTCGAAGGGTTCCCTTAATTTGTAATTTTCATAACCTCACTTTTTCCCAAAAAAAAAACCACTACCTTCACCGGAGGACGACGAAGAGAAAATAACAACTATATCAAATATTTACCACGCCATGAACAATTTCCCGCTTCCCGAGTGTCAGCATTTGTGGAAATCCTGGCAGGAGCAACAGCGAAAGAAAAAATAATGGGAAAATTGCGGAGGAAAAAAACAGCTCCCAACTTCTCCATTCCGGCTTTCGGTCGCGCCAAATGGTCGAAAGTAAAATAATGGATAAGCTCGCACTCACAACTGATTTAGTTGTTTACGAGGAGGGCAGCCACTCGACGACTGAGACTAACGTCGTCCTACTGGCCCCGATTGTTCACCGGATTTCATTGTAACCGGAATGTTGTAATCTTTAATGAGAGCTAGAGCTGTATTTTGTAGGAAATTCCTCTTTTTTGAGTAGGATTTTGACTTTTTAACACTAAAATCTCTGAGTAAATTTTATTTAGTTGATACCTACTAGGGTTCAATTTTCCCCATATCAATGTGCCCACATTTCGTGGTACGAAGCATACAAATGAATTGGGCTTCATTCCAAATTACCAGCTGCCATTTCCTGGTGACAGCATGATATTTTTTTGCGAGCTTCATGAGCAATGAATATCAATGGCCGCCACACCGTGCGCCTTGGTCACATTACTGACACCCAGACACGTGACAGCACCCCCACAGTGACATTACCGCAAAGATGGAGACAGAGCAGAGTGGAGCTGTTGTTGTCGATGGAGGAACAAAATCATACCTCCATAATGTGAGAAGCACATCGAATGAAATTGTTCAATGAACCGAAAGTTTCCAAATACCTACTCGTTATTGGATGAAAAGAAGTTTCCTGGTAAAACCGCTCATTTTTATTCCTGAGGCTCTGTTAGTAGCTTCATGGAAGTGTTAAAAAGGTAACTGGTTTTTTGATTTCCTCTTCATTAACAGATCAATTTTTCCATTATTTTATTGAAAAACAAATGAGCTGCTGTGAGCTAAAATGAATCCAGTTTCTAACGTATTGTTGAAGCAGTAAAATTGTCACATTCTTATTCGCGAAATTAACTAAAAGTGGTGTATCACTCATCATAGCTTATAAAAATATTTTCCAGATTGTTATTTAATTTCGATATCGAAATTCGTCAAACGTTATTCATTGAGTAAAGGAGGATGTTTGCGATTGATTAATGAAAAAACTTTAATAATATCAGAACCTGACGAAAAACCGGAAGTTCTAAAAAAAACTATTTTTATATTTGCAATTTCTTTGTCTTATCTTCTGCAACGTTACAGAGATGCATGTAAAGGTATAAACTTCCATGGGAAAGTGAATTATGTGTATGCTTATTAATCAAGTTGAAAGTAGCAATGTGCGTAGTAAGTGAATTCTGAATGAGAATTCAACAAATAGGAATTTATGTAACTTTTATGAGACATTTGAAACGTGTACAATTATTGCTAAGCAAATAAACGAACGATATAGAAACGCGCAAATGGCTCAGTGACTAAGATTTAAGACTATCATGGCGGAGCCAGGCTCTGGTTCGAATCCTACTACAGGTTTAGGCTAATCCTCAGTGAAAGAACAGACAACAAGGACGTATAAAATACGGGAAAAAGGAATGAATTGTAAATTGTAAAAAAAAACATCACTTTTGTTAATTTTCAAGTTAATTTTTAACTTATTTCTTAAGGAAGTTTAATGATTTCTTGAGTATAAGGTATAAGAGGGCTAAAAAGGAACTTAAAAAAATATCATTAATATTTCGAGAAAGATTCAACGGCTCATCGACGGAACTTGAACCCAAAATTTCCGCTTCTTTTATCTTTTATTATTATTTATTTTTTTCTTTAACTAATATTCATATCATGGAGCAAGTTCACTGGTGTTGGGAAAAAGTGGTAGAAATTTTGACATTTTGAAAATTTTACCATGCAAAAATGTTTTCAAGATCTTGGAACGTTGTATTTTTTTACAACACTGTTTCTATTTCAGCCGTATGTGATAGAAATATTGCTATTTTTGCATCACAGCATGCGAAAATACAACACGTGTTGTAAAAAAAATTAAAAGTCGGACTGAATTGAGGATCTTGAAAATGTTTTTGTATGGTAAAGTTTTCATAATGTGCCACAAGTGTCAAAATTTCTACCGCTTTTTCCCAACACCAGTGAACTTGCTCTAAAGAGAGATCTAAGCAAGCCTTGATGGAGTGCGGTCCTTTTTTTCGCTCGTGTCAATTTTCTTTGCGCGTTTAAGGAAAATTTATCCGAAAAATAAATTTTAAATGATAAGTCTTGAATATCGTTCGATTCATAGAAATTGAGAGCGACATAAATTTGAAAGTGGAGTAATGCTTATCGTAATGGTTTGTGAAATTGTTGGAAGTGGCCGAATCAAAGAGAGCTCTCAGCTCTCAGGGGAAACCCAGAAACTCTCGACTGATTCGGAATAATAAGATAAGTACCTGTTTTTATTTGGTGATTGTATTTATTCAAAAGTGGTTCTAAATACTATGATTCTGTTTAATAAATCGAGTTCATTTGTTTTTTACTAAACATGCTCGATTTTACAAAGTTGAAATATTTCACCTGAGATAGTTCAATTCTATAAAAACTTGCACACAAGTTTGATTCCTAACAGCATATATTCAGGAGCTTTCACTAAAAGTGCCTGTTACTAAAAGTAAAACTTGAAAAGCTAATAATTTTTCAGTTTTTATAGGGCGCAAAATTTCGATTTTTTTTCCTTCAAAGATTTTGAATGTAGTGTAGGAAATAAAGGATGATGATATATCGGCAGAGAGTAAAATACGTAAGAACCTACATGTAGTACTTGAAAATATGTTTGTGTGTTAAAATATGATTTTTTTTTATAATAATAAAGAATTTTAAATTGCGCTACTGTAACTGGTATCGTTTGTTTGTTTTAGAAAATGGAATAATTTTGTGATATAAAACTCACATAATTAGTGTTTTGAAATCCAATTCCGCACATAGAAAATAAGATGATACTAGAACAAATATCATCACGATGTTTTTAAATTTATTTCACAATTTTGAGTGGATGAAAATCTATTCTTAAAAAAATGAAAAATCGTTTTTTTTATTGAGATAAGATTTAAAAAAAAAACGGATTCAAAAAAACTGCTTATTGCGGTTAACATTGTATCATTGAAAAGTTTCCATCATACGATAAAACTGAGTTATTGAACTCCTTAGAACATCCTCGCCAATCATAACTTGCGGAATATCCACTATGTCAGAAAACTCAATCCAAATTCACAGACTTTAAGGTTACTATTGCATTCACTGAGTTAGAAACTTTGATTTGAATCCCTAACGTAAATCGAGCCTTACTGATTAGTCATTTAAATCAAATCCAATGATTTGATACAATATAATATTATATTTTTTTCCAAACCATGAGAAAATGGTGGTATTTTTGAAGACTAATTAAAGCATTTCGGGCTTACTGATTTAAGGTGGATATTAGACTGCCCCAAATTTGTAAGGGAAATTTAAAACCTGTGAAATGTGATACGCTGCAGGCTAAAATTGATCCTGGACCTAGTACAAGATCTCATGCCAAATTTGGGCCAGATCGAACCACGGGAAGGGGTCGCTCAACGAGCCTGAAGTTTGTATGGGATTTTGAGACATTTTGTTCGAGAGGAACATGAAAAACCAGTTTTTCGTCAATAACTTTTGTCTCCTTCAACCGATTTCTTTCAAAAACGGGTTTTCTTGAAGCCTAAATTATGACAAATATTTCATCAGAAGGGTGCATTTTAATTAAAGTTTAGATAAAAAAGTTATTAAGCTTCAAAAATTGGCTAACATTTTTAAGGGTGACATTCATCACTGTTTTAATGAGGCGACTAAATGTCCGACCAGGACACTCAATGTGAAATGCATACCGTTTCGTCAAATAATGACCGATTTTAACCATTGTTGTTGCGCTCGATTGCAATTTTTAATGTTTTTCTAATATTTGAGTTTGGATAATATTCACTTGATAGTTCGGAAAGAAATAAGGGCGGAAAAATGCTTGACAATTTAAAATAAAATTGCATAACCACAGGGGCTTAGAAACATGACTGGACGATTTGTGATGCCAATAAAACAGTTTTTCATCAAAGCTTTGGTTCCCGCCGGCCGATTTCTTGCTTAAACAATTTTTCTTAAAGCTTATATTATGAAAAATATTTCATCCGAAGACTGCATTTCGATAAGAGTTAAGATAAAAAAAGTTATTAGGCTTCAAAAATGGGCTAAAATTTTTACGGTGGTATTTATAACATATTATAACAGCGACCAAAGTTATTGATGAAAAACTGGTTTTTCATGTTTCTTCCGAGCAAAATGTTTTAAAAACCCCATACAAACTTCAAGCTTCTTGAGCCACCCCTTCCCGTGATCAGATCTGGCCCAAATTTGGCATGAGATCTTGTACTAGGACTTGAATAAATTTTAGCCTGCAGCGCATAACATTTCACAGGTTTTGAATTTCCCATACAAATTTGGGGCAGTCTTTTGTACATATTTCCGCCTTTGGACGGGGTTTATGTTTCATCTTTTCTACCTAACTTAAAATAATTTTTTTCTCAAAAAATCTATTCAGAATGGACCACACACATGGACCAACGCTTTCTAATACCAATAAAATGATAATTTATCGAAAAAAGGTCCTTTTACATTTTTCTCATGTTTTTATTATATAAGCTGTAGCTTTCTTTCGATAGAGAATGAAGGTGATTTTCATCACGAATCGTCCAGTCATGTTCCTAAACCCCTGTGGTTATGCAATTTTATTTTAAATTGTCAAGCATTTTTCCGCCTTTACTTCTTTCAACTATCAAGTGAATATCATCCAAACTCAAATATTAGAAACACATTAAAAAGTTGCAATCGAGCGCAACAACAATGATTAAAGTCGGTCATTATCATTATCATCATATTTGACGAAACGGCATGCGTATCACATTGAGTGTCCTGGACATTTAGTCGCCTCATTAAAGCAGTGATGAATATCACCCTTAAAAAAGTTAGCCAATTTTTGAAGCTTAATAACTTTTTTATCTTAACTTTTATTAAAATGCACCCTTCTGATGGAATATTTGTCATAATTTAGGCTTCAAGAAAACCCGTTTTTGAAGAATCGGTTGAAGAAGACAAAAGTTATTGACGAAAAACTGGTTTTTCATGTTCCTCTCGAACAAAATGGCTCAAAATCCCATACAAACTTCAGGCTCGTTGAGCGACCCTTTCCCGTGGTTCGATCTGGCCCAAATTTGGCATGAGATCTTGTACTAGCCTTAGGATCAATTTTAGCCTGCAGCGTATAACTTTTTCAAAAGTCGGGTCATTTGGGGCAGTCTAGTGGATATGAGTAATCAAACAAGCTAAGCTAAGCTAATATTCCTATCATGTATAAATAGAGAAAACTTGGCGGATAAAGCATCTATTGACAAGGAATATAAAAATCGTTATCCTCCGATAGAATTTGCCGTTCGAAACACCCGTGAGATTTTCATCCGCAAGAACACTATACTGCGCTTATCAACTTCAATTTTGCTCTCGATAAGTTATGCATTTCGATTCAAATTTATCGTCCTTTGTAAGGGCGCGAAGAGTCAGCATGGACGTAAATAGCTAGAAAAAGCACTCTCTGTGCGTTTGTTCTTTCGATCGCTTCCAGGTTTGTCGGAGAATATTCTCAGAATTAGAACTGACCGAGAGCAAATAATTTCAGACGAGTTATCGTGATCGGCATTGGAAAGGGATGAGAAGTCATCGCGTTCTCATATTCATCGCTAAGTGTTACACAAGTGATAAAGCAGTTATCATTATCAGATCTGCTCGATTTGCTTCCCTGTCTATCGAACTGACAGTTAAGTTCCTCCAAGTCAGTTCTAAGTTCTAAGCTTTTCAGTCAAAAAATTCAGCCCTTTTTCGAAACTTCTAGCAACTGTTGGCGACAGTCACTTAAAAACCATACAATTTAGTACGAAGCTGACCAATTTGTTCTATGCTTGGCAGGGAAATCTCTCTTGTAATGTTTTCCAGGCTTAAAATGTTACAAATTCTTCATGTGGCATGTGGCATGTGCAAATTCGATGATTCCATGACGATTGTTTGATTCTATTCTCGCCCACACAAACACAAACGATTGCAGGCGAAAACAGCAACAACAAAAACCCCCTTCAACCTGGCTGCGGGCTGAGTAAATGTCCTGAGGTTTGTACAAACAGCACCATACACCATG
>NC_073693.1:306325758-306358126 GCF_029784155.1 Uranotaenia lowii | reverse complement strand
CCCCTTTTGAAAAGTTTTCGAGCTTAACGCCCTCTTGGGAAAATTTTTAGAAAATCTTTTAAAAATAATAATCTGGATCGTTGAAAAACCATGAGCTTTTGGTTTTAAGTTGTTGTAAGACTTAACTCAAAATATATTCAAACTTATACGAGGCCCTCAGAGTCAAAGGGGTAGGGGTCATTATATGTATAAAAATGGTCGGTTTTGGATTAATAATGTCAAACGATTCTTCATATTTCAAGATATATTTCGTGATTTTTCAGATTGATTTTTAGAATCTTTATTACATACTATTTTTTCGAAATTTTTAAATTTTCGAAAAATGTATGAACAATTATCAAACCTAAAAACTGTAAAGCATGTTCTCTCAAAATAAGCTTTTATTCATTCATATCCTTTTGGCTCCAAGGGCCTCATATTGCTTCAAACATCCAGTAAACACTAAATGCTAAGTAAAGTTTCCTGCACAATTACTTAAACTGAAGTTTTAGTTAGTTTTGATATGAAATCATACATCTAAAATTTTGTTAAACAAAATTCTACATTCATCATTAATTTGTATTATTGCAGGGCTGGTAGCGAGTCACTTTTTAGTGACTTGGTCACTTTTTTTGGGTCAGTCACTAAAAAGTCACTTTTTTCATCATTCACTATTTTCCGAAAAATGGTCACTTTTATAACCAAAAGTCACTTATTTCACCGAAAATAAACCAATGAAAGAGTTATTTGAATTGGGCATAACTGGATTTAGAAAATAACTAAATATTTTCCGGCAATATGATGATTTTAAGTTTTGTAATCCCCATTCAAGTTGATTTTATAGTATATTTCGATGTATTGTTAACATATTACTATATAAATTATATTTTTTTCTAGAAATTCTAGAAACTTTATATTGGCTGAAAAGTACTGCATCATAGTTTCAAAATCAATTTAACCGGACTTTTTTTGCTAAATTGTTGAAATTGTGGAGCAAACCAACGAATATATGCCCAGTTCGTTAGATTTGTTTTAAAAAAATCATGAAAGCCTGTAAATTTGAAACGAAAAGACTACGTGTTACAAGACGCCGAAGTGTTTGCCATGATTCCTAATCGGTTAACAAGTTTTGGGATACAATTATTAGAAATTTGAACCCTTTGATATTGTTTTGTTTATTCGCCATGATTTTAAATCAAAAACAAGTATTAAAAATATCGGAAAAATCTTCATTTATAACCGGCAAAAAACCTGGGAAAAACCGGGAAAAACTTTGAAATTCCAAAACGAAAAATCGCTACCGTAGAGAAGAAAAAAGCGCGTTTGATAACTGGCTTCTTCGCAAAAAAGCCGAAGAATTACCGAAGACGGTGGACTTTAATT
Organism: Uranotaenia lowii; assembly: GCF_029784155.1. NCBI lineage: Eukaryota > Metazoa > Arthropoda > Insecta > Diptera > Culicidae > Uranotaenia > Uranotaenia lowii. The sequence continues at coordinate 306,356,764 of NC_073693.1, read as the reverse complement.
CGTTTTTCATAATACAAAAAGGAATAAATTTGTAATCCAATGAACATTTAACACTTGGCTTTTAATTGCTTCAAAATCTATCTTCACATTTTTTGTACTTCAAAGTTACTTTTTTCGTTCTACATAGTCACAATTTGGTCACTTTTTTTCGGTCCTCAAAGTCACTATTTGGTCACTTTTTTTCAAATTTTGGTCACTAAAGTCACGACTATTTCATTGTCAAACCGCTACCAGCCCTGTTATTAAATAGAAACTAATTACTGTTCAGCCGGTGAAATAACGTAGAAAAAAGTAATATTTCTTGATATCTGAATTTGAGTCCTGTTCAAAGTTATGCAGTATTTACGGATCTTAAAGTTAAAATTAGGTTCTAATAACAGAATTCCGGAAATGTTAGTGGTAACCGAATAGATGAAAAGTTTATTCATTGCAAATGGTACAATCAATTTTTCGAACCGATTGAATGATGAACAAGTATGAAATAAAAATAAAAATAATCATGCCTAAAACAATTCTTTCATATTTTTTTTCAAAAAGCTATTACTTAGACAAAAATTGAGATACTGGAACAAAAATTTGCTTGCAGCTCTGTAATGTTATCAATATTTTTAGTCTTGAATTTGATGTTTAGTACTGTAATGGAATTTCATTGTTTTGCATCGAATTAACTCGTGGTTATTTCAAATCTACGTTGTTTCTTGGTTTGGGAAAATGCGAATTACGACCTCACCGCCCCCCTGAGGCCTTCCAACGTCCACCAAATTTGAAAATTGAGCTCACCGCCCCCCTGGAAGCTCTCAACGCCCACAAAGGGGCGGTAGCGACCACTTTGAAAACCACTGATGTAGACTTTCAGTTTATCTTGGATCCCTAAGAAAGAAGAAATTCCTATAATAGGGTGGCCAGTGAACCGGGAAAAAACCGGAACTATAAATGAAATCGGGAAAACCGGTTAAAACCTGGAATTTCGAATCAAAACCGGGAAAATTAATTATGATAAATTTTTCCCATATATGAAATCTCTATGAAACCCTAAAGTTCATTCATTTGATCATGACGAAACTTTTTCTCAAAAACTCAGAAACGGGATTTTCCTGGAAAATACCGAAAATTTCTTAAAACATTGGGATTTTTGACTCGTCGTGCATAGAAATGTCATGGCGTAGAAAAATTTCTCGACCTTAAAATATTTCTCAACTCACGTGTATTGTGCACTGCAACAAATGTTTTTAAAATAAATTAACCTTTTATAATTTTAAAATATGAATACGTTACTTTTAAAGCGTAAATTAATTAAAGAATTTAATGTTTTCTTCAGTTGTGCACTTTTTTCGAATTTCTGGTAAAAAATGAACCCAAAAATAAGATTAAAAAATAAGTGATAGGGTTTACATTCTTACTGCTGCTAAATCCTGAATTTCATACGATGAAATCAGACAGCTTTTGAATCCACATCTTAACAACTAAATAAGATTCATGCCCAACTCTTTTTTTTTCTAAACAAACACGTTATGCTGAATCGATACTTTAAAAAATGAGCAGAAATGTAACAAATACATTTGAAATTGTGGAGTAATTTTGAAAAGTCCGGCTAACATCTAGAATTTATTTGGTGATCAAATAAAGATGAAATTTAAATTGAACATAAAAAGAATAATATGAATTCAGCAATTCTTACATGAAGTCTTAATTCTAATGCAATTCATGTATCTTCATTTGTTTTCTATGTATCATGCACACTAAAAATTGTAAAAAACTAGCATAACATTAATTCAAAAATATAACATCAAATTTTTGCCAAACGACAGATCCTCGAGGTGCTTATCTTATTTGGTTTTTAAAATATTTTCTCATCTTTCAACTCAATTTCACAAAATTTAAATTATGCGGCCACCATTTTGTGTAAATTCTTTGCTTAAACCAGTAAACGTATTCTGTTTTTTAATGTAAATAATTAGGGATTTTAATTTATTTAACATTAACAATTTATCTTACAAATTAGGAATTTATCTGAAAAATTAAAATAAATACAATCACCTAACTATAATTATCAAAATTTAAATAGGATTTCAAACTGAAAAATCGAATGAAAATATGCCTTTTAAAGTTGCACTGAAAATTTAGACTCATAAATCAGATAAATTTACCAGAAATAGAAAAACAGATTCAGAGTCCGGCATCTAGAACCCAGGCCTCAAAAGCGCATTCTTAAATAATAATTTTAAAAAATATTCCACAAAAATCTTCATTCAGTATTTTTAATATGAGAACGGAAATAAAATTCAGATTGCTGCTATGTTATAAGATTCAGCGAAATCTGTTTCAAGAACTGCATAAGAAAAATTGAAAATAGAATATCAATCAGTAGCATAGCAATAACATAATTGATTTCTTATTCCGAAGATAAGCGTCAGAAATAAAAATCCGAACTTGAAATATAGTTGATTTATGAATCGGTTATCCAATCCGAAATTCATCATTCATGTTAATTTCTCGAATTTTAGAATTCAAAAGTAAAATTTGATAGTTCAACTTGAAATTTTGACAGTACCATATGGACATTATATCGAAACCATATCTTATCTCATGCAAATAATAAACTATATTTTATATCATGAAAATAACATTCTCTGTCTTGCTCATTCTTCCAGCACTTGATCTGCATTGCTGAAAAATCAGCAATCGATCTGTCAAACATAGATTATTTGTTGTTTTGTCAGTTTTTTTTTCGCTGCATGTGAAGACTGTTTCAACAATGAAAGCGACGTAGTTGCAAGGAAAAAACTCTATTTCCCAAATGATTTTTCAATAAATACGATTGACATTGTTTTCCTAGTTTGGCTAGTGAAGTAGACAATGTGCAACTCGAGACCCCATACACCCAACCTTCGGGTAGTGGTCATATCACCTCTTGTCTGCAACTCCGATTCTCTACCTCCCCGTGGTGCTAGCTGGGGTGCGAGCAACCTAAGCGGAGATCGGGTACCCAATACCGGTGGATGCTTTGGTCGCATGCAGACTGAGTTAGGGGGCTTCGTACGCGTCTGTTCTCCATGTTAGGGGCGGCGTGCGGAGTGCAACAGCGTCCTGGTGGTGTTCGGGACCCAAAACAGCAACATCACGACGGTCCTCCTGCGAGATAGTGGGGTTAGCTGCGGGCCTTGCGAGCCTGTGACTACAAAAAACATAAGCAACGAACAACGAACAACAAATTTCGGATGGAAATCGGCAAAAACCCACGCGACGAAAAGGGACTAGCGATTGGAAACTTGGAACATGGAACTGCCGATCTCTAAATTTTGTGGGCAGTACCCACGTGCTCTCCAACGAATTGAAGAGCCGCAAATTCGACATCGTAGCGCTGCAGGAGGTATGCTGGAAGGGCTCCACGGTACGAACGTACCCAGATGGTCGTGCCATCTACCAGAGCTGCGGCAACACACACGAGCTTGGAACAGCTTTTATAGTGATGGGAAAGATGCAAAAGCGCGTGATCGGGTGGTGGCCGATCAACTCACGAATGTGCCGGTTGAGAATCAAGGCCTCGGAAGTACCGGTGACGACAAAGACGAATTCTACGCGCAGCTGGAGCGTGAATACGACCGTTGCCCAAAACATGATATCAAGATCGTCATCGGGGATTTCAATGCTCAGGTCGGCCAGGAGGAGGAATTCAAACCGACAATTGGAAGGTTCAGTGCACACCAGCTGACCAACGAAAACGGCCTCAGACTTATTGATTTCGCCGCCTCCAAACGAATGGCCGTACGTAGTACCTTTTTCCAGCACCGTCTCCCACACAAGTACACCTGGAGATCACCGTACCAAACTCAATCACAGATCGACCACGTTTTGATCGACAGCCGGCACTTCTCGGACATCATCGACGTCAGATCCTGTCGGGGCGCCAACATCGAGTCGGACCATTATCTGGTGATGGTGAAGATGCGCCCAAAACTCTCCGTAGTGAACAACACGCGAAACCGGCGCCCGCCTCGGTTAAATATCGCGCGACTGAAGCAACCTGAGGTCGCGGTAGACTACGCGCAATCGGTCGAAGCAGCGCTGCCGGCAGAGGGCGAGCTTGACGAAGCCCCTCTCGAGGACTGTTGGGATACCATCAAAACAGCCATCAACAGTGCTGCGGAGAACGTCATCGGTTATGTGGAGCGATCTCGACGGAACGACTGGTTCGACGAGGAGTGTAGGAGGGTGATTGACGAAGAGAATGCCGCGCGGGCGGCAGTAGTGCAGAGAGGCACCCGTCGAAATGTGGAAAATCACCGACAGCGGAAGAGGCAGCGAGTCCGAATTTTCCAGGAGAAAAAGCGCCGCCAGGAGGAGGAGGAGCTCGAGGAGCTGGAGCAGCTGCATCGTTCCCAAGAAACACGAAAGTTCAATCAGAAACTCAACGCATCCCGCAAAGGCTTCGTGCCGCAAGCCGAAATGTGCCGGGATAAGGACGGGGGTATCCTGACGGACAATCGTGAGGTGATGAAAAGGTGGAAGCAGCACTTCGATGAACACCTGAACGGTGCACATGCAGGAGATCAAGACGGTGGGGGAAGGTACATCGCCGGCGTAGCCAACGACGAAGACGAGCCACTCCCAACGATGAGTGAAGTTAAGGAAGCCATTCGCCAGCTGAATAGAAACAAGTCGGCTGGGAAGGATGGCATCGCAGCTGAACTCATCAAAATGGGCCCGGACAGGTTGGCCGATTGCCTACACCGGTTGATAATCCGGATCTGGGACATAGAACAGCTACCGGAGGAGTGGAAGGAGGGGGTAATATGCCCCATCTACAAGAAGGGCGACAAATTGGACTGTGAGAACTACCGAGCGATCACTGTCCTCAATGCCGCCTACAAAGTGTTGTCCCGAATCCTACTCCGCCGCCTAACGCCACAAGCAAACAGATTCGTGGGAAGTCATCAGGCCGGCTTTATGGAGGGATGGTCTACGACGGACCAGATATTCACATTACGGCAAATCCTCCAAAAATGCCGTGAACACCAAGTCCCTACGCACCATCTATTCATCGACTTCAAAGCCGCATACGACACGATCGACCGTAACGAGCTATGGAAAATCATGGACGAGAACGGCTTTTCCGGGAAGCTGATCAGACTGATCAAGGCGACGATGGATGGAACGCAGTGCTGTGTGCGGATTTCGGGTGAATTGTCGAGTTCATTCGAATCGCGCAGGGGGCTTCGACAAGGTGATGGTCTATCCTGCATGATGTTCAACGTGGCGCTAGAAGGTGTTATTCGACGAGCGGTGGGTGAAATGCGGGGCACGATTTTCAACAGATCCAGTCAACTTATCTGCTTTGCCGATGACATTGATATAGTCGGCAGATCATCTGCGGCGGTGGAGGAGATCTACCGCAAACTGAAACGCGAAGCAGGAAGGATTGGGTTGATGATTAATACGTCCAAGACGAAGTACATGCTGGCCTGCGGATCCGAGACCGACCGAACCCGCTTGTCCAGTAATAACAAGGTCACGATCGACGGCGACGAGCTGGAGATAGTCGAAGACTTTGTCTATCTCGGCTCACTGGTGACCGCAGACAATGACACCAGCCGTGAGATCCGGAGGCGAATTATCAGCGGAAGTCGTGCCTACTATGGACTCCACAAGCAACTGCGGTCGAGAAGACTTAGCCCTCGCACAAAGTGTAACCTGTATACGACGCTTATTAGACCGGTTGTTCTCTACGGGCACGAGACATGGATATTGCTCGAGGAGGACCTGCGTACACTCGGAGTATTCGAGCGACGAGTGTTAAGAACCATCTTTGGCGGCGTACAGGAGAACGGAATGTGGAGGCGAAGGATGAACCACGAGCTCGCGCGACTCTACGGCGAACCCAGTATCCAGAAGGTGGTGAAAGCTGGCCGGATACGCTGGGCGGGACATGTTGCGAGAATGCCGGATGACTGCCCTGCAAAACAGGTGCTCGCTACGAATCCGGTAGGAACAAGACGAGCGGGGGCGCAACGAGCTAGGTGGTTAGACCAAGTGGAGCGTGATCTGGCGAACGTGGGTGCCCCAGAAATTGGAGAACGGTTGCCATGGACCGAGTGAATTTTAGGAATTATGTTCGTCAAGTTATGTCGTAAGACGGAATACTATGTAAATAAAATAATAACATTGTTTTCCTTCACATTCCAGCAATGAAGCGATCAAACCAATGATCAGGTGGATGCTGATATACGTATTTAACGCTTGGCGCACAGTAGCATTCCGCTGCCGGACTGATAGTGATTCATTTTAATTTGAATTTGTCAATAAATTAATGAATACACACAATTTCGATTGATACATAGCTTGAGTACCATTGAAACTTAAAATAAAATAAGAATCCAAATATTTCAGGTTCTATTTGAAAACATTTGCTGATTTCCAGCACATTAAGATTGCTGATTTTTTAGCCACCTAGTTTGCTGATCGTTTCCAGTAATTTATATTGTTGTAAATTTTGCTGGAAAACCAGTGGTACAAAAACCAACTAAATTTTAAATTAAATTAAATTTGCTGTGTAGATATCAAATTTATTAATTTTATATCATAGTTGTTCTCCAGAACATCCAGACGAGACTTGACATCGAAAAATTTTTTTGCAGTCCATATCGATTTTTTTTCAACCTTTGGCGCACGATTTGACCACCATATTTTGTTTATTTTACCATTCGAAAACTTTTTTAACTTTCAAACATGATGCGTAGCCTTAGCCTGTTGGACGAGCCAGACAGAATAATTTAACTTTTTTAACATTTCTATAGTCGGAATGTTCGGAATGCGTTTGAATCAACCTTTCACATTCTTTACTTTAGTGGAATTTTAGTTCATCTTCAGATTCCCTACGACTCTTAGAACGATTGATAACATGGTTTTTGGTTGAACAGTTGATTTTCAGCTGTTTTGGGGTCTCTCAAAGGCATCTCGCCCAAAAACTTTGGTCAATGAACTTATCCATCGGACGCTAATTCAACAATTAATAGATTTTCACAAAATGTTGCACATGTAAACATTGAGTTGCTAGAAAATTCCACTGAAATTTTCACCAATTTCCATGCATGCATTCAAAATTTATACACAAAACAAAGAGTTGCGCTTTTTCGAATAAACTTTTTATTCAATAACCCTGAATTGCTCTTGAGTGTCAATACGACACTATTGCAAGTTTAGCGGCTTGTAATTTTAGCATCGAAATAGAAAGAATTCTTCGGGGAACCTCAATGAATTCTTGAAATCTTTAATTTTACATCATCATTTTTTTTATGAACGTACCCTGAAAGTTCAGGAAAAAACATCCCTAATAAGACCTTCAGTGTCAATTTGACACTCCTCGCTTAAAACCACTATATATCTATCTCTTATCAATCGATTTTTACAAAATTTATAGTTTTGGAAACGTCGTAATGAAACTCGAATATGTTTTTCAGACATTATGCACCTATAAGAGCAAGTTCACTGGTGTAGGGAAAAAGTGATAGAAATTTTGACATTTTGAAAATTTTACCATGCAAAAATGTTTTCAGGATCTTTGGGCGTTGAATTTTTTTACAACACTGTTTCTATTTCAGCCGTATGTGATAGAAATATTGCTATTTTTCGTTAGTCAAAGTCTAAGAAAAAAATACCGAAATTACACCACTACAATTGGTATGAAATTGGCTTTCTGGTAAATATTAATTAATTGCGCAAATCTTGCGTAACTATACTCAAAATCCAGTGCAAAGTCGAATTTAAGTGCAAGAAAATCTGAGAAATTGAAAATTGACAAAAAAGTTCGAAGGACAGCTACCTTTAAAAATTCGTCATAAATTCTGTGTTCCGTGTTTTGACAATCTAAAACTGCACAAATGTGTCAAATTATGTCAACTTTTCAATCCCCTTTTCAAAATGTATCTGGTGTGACTAAAACAATTTTGACGGCTCATTAATTAAAAGTACGGTTTTTGCAATACTTTTTTACATTTTTTGTGCTAATGATCTTCTGACTTCAGCTTACTTAGGCACAATTTTTTTTTGAGCATTCCTTAGCTGATCTTCAGTCTTTTTGCCGAGGCATGTTTTTTCGGAAATTTTCTTAGACTTTGAGTAACGCAAAAATGAAATAGTGTAGGTGAATATTGTCTGAAAAACATATTTGAGTTACATGACAATGTTTTCCAAAACTATAAATTGTAAAAATCGGTTGGAAAACAAGAGAGATTGGTTTCAGTCATGAGTGTCAAATTAACACTGTAACGGGTAAATATTTCTGGGACGAATTAGAGTATTTTTTTCGGAATAAAAACCTAAAGACCTATGATAAAAATATGAATGTCTATCTGTCTATGTTTATCTGCAGGCATGAACTTGTTAAAGCCATTCATGTTGAAAAGTGTTGCATGAAACCCCGTTTGACGGTACGGTACGCATTCCAACACTGAAGCTTGAATCGAAAATTCCATTGACAACCGCTCGGTTCCGACAAGGAAGAACAGAAAATTTAATTTGCCGATGACGAGGAACGTAACCGAAAACCGATTCGAGTTTGTCGAGCTGCCAAACGGTCTCCCGTCATCGGAACGCTACTAACATCGTCTAACAGTAACTAGAAACGGCTGTTGGGTCTTTGAGTGAAGTTTTCCGAAACCTCTCTTTCTCCGGGCCTTCAGTATGCACTGCTCTACATTGTATTCGGTATTCGGCGGCCTATGTATAATAATGAAAATTAATAGCAAGAACAATACCAAACCCGAGGGCAACAACAACCAAAAACATCAGCTTCAACAATAATAACAATAAAACCGAACACACACGACAAAGAAATTTGGTTTCAGATGTGTAGGTGAGCTGCGTGTGGGTGGAGGAAAAACAGCAGCAGCAGCAACAAAACAACATTGTTGGAGCAAACGTGCGACTGCAGCTCTAAAAAAAGAAGGTGGATGTGAGAAAAAAATATTATTTGTTCCAACCGGAATGGAAAATGAATGAAAATTGAGCCGTAAAAATCCGGACGGGAATTGAACCGGTAGTAAGCCTTGTGTGGCGCTATGTTTGTGCTTGTTTCTTTCTTTACTTTCCTTCTGTTTTCGGTTGGCCTTTCTCCGCCATCTCTCCTCGTGATGATGTGGTGGAAAAGTTGAAAAACCGTTAATGTCAAGGCCATTTCACCATACTGGTGGCTGACTACTGAAGATTATTTGCTTTGAAGATTTCGGGCCACCTTAGCCCGACTTCAAACCGGAGCTAGTTTTCACAGTTTAAGACCCCGATTCGATTCGGCCCGTAATTTAGAGAGGCGGTTCAACCTAAATTGCAGTTTGATTTATAGCCGCCGTGACGCGCAGTCGTTTCGTTTGCCCGTATTCACACTCACCAATTTTTCCCGAACGGCACAGCAACATAAACGATAAGCGAGAGATGGTTAATTATTTTCAATCGCTGAGAAAATAGATTTATTCCATTGATTTGGACATTGATACCACTTGTTGAACTGAGTCCGCTTAAAAAACAATTTCGAACGATACCTGTTGAAAGAAAGTGGTGGGCTTATAATCACTAGAGATAAATTTCGATGGATTAAGTAGCTCATGATACATGCTTAACAGAAGCAGAATTCAGGATCAAAATATAAAACCAGTTCAGATTTCAGAATAAAACAAAATAATCATAAACAAGAGTTTGATATCAAAACTAGAAACCCTAGAATGAGTCAAAGGCATTTCATCAATATTAGCACATGGATTACACACAGAAATTGTTGATAACTTCTACCCGTTGACGCCAATTTGCGCCTTCTATTTCAAGGTTATGCACAACATTTGATGAAATGATTTCTTCCTTGTTTTACGTCATGAAGTGCTGTTGTAGGTTAAGTAGATGGTTCTAAAGGGTATTTTTCTTCATTTTATTGAGTTTAAACAAATCTAAATTACATCACAGTTATGCTACAATAAAGACCTAAACCTGTCCTTTCCTTTTTTTAATTTTTTAACAGATATTCAGCTTTTGACCAAAACATTTTTCCTATCGCTTTCTATTCTCCCATCTCATTTCTCTGATTTCTTTCTTTAACATAAACAAATCCGCGTTTGGAAAATGTTTTGTGCAATGACATACAACGAATCGTCATTCACATTGCATCTTTTTCATTTTTTATGATCATCAATACCCACTGACAAAAATCTTCGAGGTCGAATAAGTTTATTTTAAAATTTTTCTTAATCAATATGTTCGGATCAAAAAGTGCTCAAACTAAATTGAATGTGAATCGATTAGTTTGCGCTTGCCATCAGATTTCGTACAGTCACCTTACCCACTTTCTTCGCCGCAGAAAGCTACATTGCTTTAAACTGCTTCTAGCTGCTAACAGTTTTTTGGGTCTTCTTAAGGTTCTGCTTAACTACCGCCCAATACTTTCCGATTGGGCGAAGTTCTGGTGTGTTGGGAGGGTCCTTATCCTTAGGCACAATCTGAATTATCTTAGCGGCAGGACCTTTTTTCCATAATAGCAGGATGCCAAATCCGCCCAAAACAGCACTGACAGACAAGTCATGTTTATTCAGGCAACAGCAAACGCTTTTAAATACACTCTTTCACGTAAATTTAAAAAAAAAAAATTAATCACAAAAAGCTTAAAACCTTTTAGTTTTGGAAAGGATGCTGACAAATATTCTAGATAATGTGCTTTATGAACTCTCTCAGAAGAAGCGGCTTGAAGTTTTTCGAGTGATTTGTGATGAAGCATTTCAGGTTCAATGATTGAATGTGGATTTCAGTAGTCAATCAAGCTAAGCTAAGCTTAATGGCGCACTTGTTTGTAAAACTAAAGCTTAGTTCTTTCAGAAATGGGACACTTCTTTTGCTTATCACTCGTTAACTAGTAATCGGTCATTCATCCGACCTATTTTAAATCAAAATTTTAAATTTACGCGTTTTTGAGATATTTACGGTGCAAGAAAAAATGAAAAAAATAATTTTGCACAATTTCCTTCAAAATCCATCATTACCAGATTGATAGCTGACAAAACCGTTGATTATTCAAAGAATTAATGTTCGTGAGTGGCGGAAAAGAATGTACACACTGTCAAAAATGTTCAAAAAGTTCAAATCAAGTATTGGAGTGAAGCACATGATCGACAACTACGGTTAAGGGTCATCTGGAAAGTCAAGTCTCATACCAGCATTTTAATTGTGGAATAAGCGCAAAACTAAGGGTGGATCGCTGAAATGTCCAAAAAAAATTCTCTGATAAGCTGAAAGGGTTGCCTAGTAATGAGTCATTCAAACCCAACCTCAAACAACAATTTGTTGCTAGTTCCAGAGCTCGTAAGCTGTGCAGCCAGCACAGAGACAATGGAAAAGATGATTCTTGATTAACGACAAAACTTATGAAATACCCTGTTTCAAACAAATTCCAGCGTTTGAATCCTATACCATGTCTGCTCGTGGCAAGGTCCCGAGCATATCTTAGTATGTATTTGCTAGTTGTTTTGTATAAAATAAAATGATTTGCCAAAATTCTGCTCCTGTGGAAAAAAACAATTTTCAAAACAAAAACTTTGGTTTTCGCTGTTTTTCAATGCTTAAAAAGAGTAATCTTGTATATACTCTTCGCAACCTCCGATCTATACTAACCGATTTTACTTGAACTTCAATCTCATGATGTTTCACTTAGTTATTGTCAGATTTTGCCAGCAAAATTTGCATTAAAAACGCTTTAAAGTGGCTCAAAAATAATCAAGTTTTGTTAATTTCAAAACAGCTGTATCCACTAAAATTGCCCTCAGTTACTTTTAAAGAGTAGTATTGAACCGAAAAGTAACAGAAATTGAAGAAAAAGGTTGTAGTAATCTAAAATTCAGATTAGACGAAGTATAATTTTTTAAAACTGATCAATATCATGAATGAAAAAAGTGTGCGCCGGCCTATGGGAGGTACCAAGAATAGAGTAGATTTTTTTTCTTACACAAAACGATAATTTTTTTTAAATTTTTTCATGAATTATCATAAAATTACCTTCATTTCCTTCATAGAAAGTATTTAGATCAAACGAATGGTTTTCGAGATACACGCATTTGTAACTGTCCCATTTCTAAAAGAACTAAGCTTTATCTATCTATATATATAAAAAGCAATTTCTGTATGTTTGTTTGTTTGTTTGTCTTCTATAGACTCAGCCGTCTTAAGAGCTAGAGAGCTGAAATTTGGCATGGATACTCATTAGGGCCAGGAAGGATGAAAAATGTTTTCTGATTTTTGGATGACCCCTTCTGAAGGGGGTCGTCCATACAAGACAAATATTGTTTTCACGATATTGACGTTATTTTTCGTCGGATTGTGTTGAAAATTTGCACATGAGTGTGTTGAAAGACGAGCAATCGATTTCAGGTGTCAAATTTTGTGTAAGGGGTCATCCAAAGGGTTCGTCCATATTAACTGTTCGCTGTTTTTGCGATATTGACGTTATTATACATCGTATTCAGATGAAAATTGGTACACGATTCTTTTGCGTGACGTGCAATCGATTTGAGGTATCCAATTTAGTGTAAGGGGCCGGCAAAAGGGGTCGTCCATATTAAATTTTCAGTATCTTAGTAATATTGTCGTTTTTATCCATCGGATTGGGATGAAAATTTGCACATAGGTGTTATTAGGGACAAATAACTGATTTCACTTATCCAATCTAAAATCAGGGGTCGGACAAAGGGGTCGTCCATGTTAACTATTCACTGTTGATGCAAAATTGTCATTATTATACATAGGATTCAGATGAAATTTGGTACACGAGAGTTTTGAGGGACGAGCAATGGATTTCGGGTATTAAATTCAGTATAAGGGGCCGGCAAAGGGGGTCGTTCATATTAACCGTTTAATATTTTTGCAATATCGTCGTTATTTGACATCGGATTGTAATCAAAATTTGCACACGGTATGTTTCGGGGAAGGGCAATCGATTTCAGATGTCAAATGTTTTGCCAGGGGTCGACGAAAGGGTCATCCATATTAATTAATTTTCACTGTTTTTAGCAATATTGACGTAATTATGCAATGGATTGCTTTGAAAATTTGCACATGGGAGTTTTGGGGGAAAAGCAATCGATTTCAGATTTAAAAAATTGTATAACAGGCTACCGAAAGGGGTTCAACTTTTTGACAATAATTGCGTTTTTATGCAACGATCGAGTCAAAATTTATACACGGGGTTTTTTTGGCACGGTCAATTGATTCCTGATTTCAAATTTAGTAGCAGACGACAGAAAAAGAGATCGTCCAATATGTTTGCAATTATTACTTAACAATGAATTCGGAAGTGCATCTGGAAAATTTTCGGCAATTGACTTTCATACAAACTGTTCATGACATATTCCAAGTTCAAAAGCGAAACGGAGTTCGTATGGGATCAGCTAGTAGGTTATATTACCCTAATCTTTGTTCTTGGTTCAAAATCGTTGCACTTATGGTGATGCAAACCAATTATCATTTATGCTTTCTTTTTATTTTACTGTGAACCCTAGTGGGTTTTGGATCAGTATAATTTCGTCTATACTGATCAAAATATGTAATTTTTGAAGCAAAATCGAATGAAAGAGTTAACTCACGTAATTGTGACAAGAGATTTGCTCTCATTTGTTTTGGTTTGTTTTGACTGTCAATTACTGATTCTTTCATATGTGTAAATTTGGCGTTTCTTATGGTTTTTCGTAGTTCTGTTAAGTTTAATAGATGTACGTACAACAATATTAAAATCTATTATTAACGTAATTCAAAAACTACATTGTAGGCCAAGGGTACATGAATTCGCAGAAATTTGACAATTACATACTCTCGCTTGTATCCTTTTTCTAGCTAGAGTGAAAAATTTCTCTCGTTCAAAAAAAAACTCAGCGAAAAACGTCGATAACTCCTCAGTACAAATAATGAATTCTATGGATAACTATTGATAACGCTGTATTAGTGTAGCTCAACATAAAATTGTACTATGGCTAACTTTTCCAAGTCTAGGTGAATCCGTGCACCCATGGTGAAATTTTTAAATTAATTGTTTTTGATAATTATTTTCAAAATTTCCATTACGTCTTTTTGTCGAGACATGTCAATTCAATCATTTTCCTTAACCCTTCATTTCATGATTTTTTATTTTTCCTTTAAATCATTTTAAACAGTTGGAAATGATGAGTACATCAAGAAATTCATATAAAATACGATTTTTCACTTTTTCCATACATTAATTGTTGAAAATTTGTTACTTTATTAAACGAAGGGTTAAAATGCTATTTAAGTATGGAAACTGGTACAGAAGTCTCTTACATACGCCGAAAATTTGAAAAAGGTAAAATTTACTGAGAAGCAGAGGTAATTTTTTCCACCCCTCTTTCTCGGTAAATTTTACCTTAATTCATTCGCCTAGCAAAAAGGTGAATTTAACTTTTTTTTTCATTCACCTATTAAAATGGTGAATTTTACCTTTTTGAAATTCACTAACCAAAAAAATACATACATTCTACCGGTTTCTCATCACTGACCAAAAAGGTTCTGTTCTGGCTTGTCACCTAATAATTAAAAAAAAAACAAAGGCACAAATTCAATCAAAATTTTAATTTTATTCAATATTGTTTGTTGTTTTGGGGATCTATGTTTGAAAAGTTTTTTTTTCCGACGATCCGGCTCGGTCAACTTCAGTTTTTTTTTCGTTGAATGTTAATTTTTGTAGGAAGAACATTCTTTTGCTTCCTCTCGAACATCATCGCTGCCATCTCCGTGTTCTTCCGCGCAACTGAATCCTTCTAAATTGGTTATCACATTCAATTTATTCTCCGTTTGGCTCATCCGGCCAGCTGGGGGATAAATTTATTGTCTGTGGCTGTTCCGGAATTATGTGGAAAACACTTGAAGTTTACTGGACCAATCTGTAATGGAAGCAAAAGTTATGAGAACTAGCGCAACTACATGAAATGTAACGTTCTGATCCGATTTTCACACTTCGGGCATAAATGCAAAACTTGTCCCTAAATGAAACAACAGCTCAACCTCAATAAATGGTTTCAGAAAATAGTAGCCTTTTTTCTAGGTGAATTGCACAGATTGGTTCAGCTCAATCCAGGTTAATTTCACCTCGCTACGAGGTTAGCTTCACCTTGAAGAGGTAGAAAGTACCATTTTTTGTATTTCCCTTTTTTCTTGGTGAATCGTACCTTTTTATTCTGCTCAGTTCAGGTAAACATCACCTTGCTACGAAGTAAGCTTTACCATTTTTGGATTTACCTTTTTTTAGGTGAATTCACCTTTTTTGTCAGTTCGATTCAGGTAAATCTTACCTCGTTGTGAGGTGAGTTTTACCTCAACGAGGTAAAATTTACCTTTCTGGATTTCACGAGCATTCACCTTTTTTATCTCGGTAATTTTTACCTTCTCATTATTTTCCGTGTAATAGTGGAAGACTCACTCCACTGAAAAAAAAATCACTTAAAATGTAAATGACCTCTGGTGTGAATTTTGGCCATTTGTGAATTCATGTAAATTTTAAGTGACCGTCGAGTGAAATTAACTAAAGTGACTTATTTTTTGAAAATATTTTTTTTTGAAAAAGTTTTTCGAAAAATTTTCTGTTTTCATCATATGTATTTACTTTTATTTACACTGTACTTGAAAATTGCAAAAAAAAATCATTGGGAAGCATTTCCAGAACCTGTTTTGATAAAAGCAGAAAGGAGAGTAAAATTTAAGTTAAAATATTTTGGTTATTTAAACTCATCACAGTTTAAAGCTTAGTTCATTCAGAAATGGGACAGTTACGAGTGCGTGTATCTCAAAAACCATTCGTTTGATCGAAATACTATCTATGGAGAGAAAAAAAGTATCTATGTGACAATTTATGAAAAAAAAAATTAAAAAAATTGTTCATCGTCTTTTGTAAGAAAAAAATTCACTTTATTATTGGTATCTCCCATTGGCCAGCGCATACTTTTTTCAGTCATGATATTGAGCAGTTTTTAAGCCTACATACTTCGTCTAATCTGTATTTTTGGTAGCTGCATCCTCCTCCTTCAATTTCTGCTATATTTCGGCCCAATACTTCTCTTTCTAAAGAAACTTGAGCAATTTAGTGTATACAGCAGTTTCGATATTAACAAAACTTGATTATTTTTGTGCCACTAAAAAGCGTTTTTAATGGAATATTTGTTGCCAAAATCTGACATTAACGAAGTAAAACCATAATGAGATTGAATTTATAGTTAATATCGGTTAATATAGATCGTAGGTTACGAAGGATACATACAAGATTACTCTTTTCAGGCTTTTGAAAACAGCGAAAACCAAAGTTTTCGTTTTGAAAATTGTTGTTTTTTCCACAGAAGCAGAATCTTGGCTTTTTCAGCAATCCGTGCTAATCATTGGAGATGTAATGTTTGCAGAACATGAAAATAGGATCCAAGAACACCAATTCAAATAGTTTGGCTATCGCACATAAGTTTGATATTTCACTGTAGTTGTTGAAATGCCTCCTATCTCCTTTTTTATGTACCGGAAATATATAAGCTTTCTTCCACAGTAAAGGAAAGGTAGCTGTAGATAAGCTTGAAAGATGAGTCGAAGAGTTAGCAATAAAAGGCATGAAACTTTAAAAAAAAACTTACTGATATCCCGTGCGGGCCCGTAGAAAAGAAATTCTCGAGTTTCGCTGCTGATTTAGAGATGAATGCATCCTCGATTTCAATCCAAAAACATGTTTGACAGTATACCAGGTTCGTTCCGCTGACTATTCACGTGGAATTTTCAGCACGAGTCGAACATTTATCCAACAAGATCTGTAATGCTAATTGGGTGGGAATTTTCATTTATCTGACCTTTTGACCACCGACGACAAGTGCATACCTACATATGGTTTTGATACCGCTGGGTTTAATTATCAGATCCACATCTTCCTCGGACTTCCAGCAAGCTAAGTAGCAAAGAAAAAGAGAGAAAGGTGGCTCTGAAAAACTTCCCAACCGGTCACATCTTCTTACGCTTGAGTGATATTTCAGGTCAACCATAAATCTGAGCTGATTTTGATCAATGGAACGATTTGCACGTCCTCGGGTAGAATATGTTGTGCTGTATGCATGTTGTTTGCTGCGGCTGTCTTAGAAGTCGAGAATTCCGGAATGAATGAAACACAAAACCATACCCACAGACCCGAAAGCACACGCACTACCAAAAAGGTTCCAGATTCGAGCTGCGGATAGTGTTCCTTGCTACAACATGCATACGTATTACTCTACAGAGCAGATATCGGCCGTGAGGCCCTCGAGCTCAATGATGTCATCGTACTTCCCATGTCGTTTTCTTCTGTAGATTTGTTGTTTTTTTTTCTCTCAACTTTGCTGTGTGTCATTCGGAGTCAGCAATCTAACGTCATTTGTCTCTGACAGCCTGGCCATATTCTGCTGGGGAATGTTAGGAGTCGTACAAATAGAACGACAGCAAAAAAAAACCATGACACTACTAAACATAGCCAGCAAGTCTGTAATGGTTGTTGGCATGATACACCTCTATAGATCCGTATAGCTATCGGAACGGCTTCTGGAAATCGAGGAAGAACGATTCGGGAGAGCTAAATGGAGAAGGAGGAGGTTGATTGATTCCAGTCGCCGGCAACTACTATTTGTTGAAGCTTCGGAATTAACTCGGGGACATTTTTGGTACCGGTAGCAAGCAAAATCTATTTAGCAATACCATTTCCAGTAGAAATGTCCACATCGATTTGGTACCTTCCTTCTATAGAAGCAACTCGACGCGGGCTTTGATAACATTTCATGAGGTCATTGATATTTTTACTAGCCTCTAGAGTTTATCAACCGTTTATATTTTTTCACTTCATTGCTGTGGCAGACAGCAGTGTTCCGAATATCACTCATTTTCAATGAATGTTTCTGATTGCACTTCGCACCTGAACGTACAACGGTCGGGTTTCGTTATTGATTGCTACTGGACCTACCCGATCATCGATCGTTCAATTCATCGCTAAATACAGATCACCTCGTACGATGCTTGCTGTCAAAACAGTGCAGCACCATCATCAAATTGGAATCTCACCAATGCGCAATGCATATGGCGAATCTTGTTGGTCTTCGATCAGGAGTGAATGGATCAGGCAGTGAGTGAGTGATACATGAAGCCGATCATTAGCGTATTTTGTTTGATTTGATATATAGCAAATTAATAAATTTATTTGTTGTTATAACGTTTTTTAACATCAGTATGATCAAAATCAAATTGAAGTTGTGTTTGTGAGGGAAAGATGTTCACTTTCGCCATGTTTTTCAAATTTTACAAGTTCTCTTATTAAACTGTTGTCCGTCACGTTAAAACTACTGAGAATGTATGGTGTCCCGCACAACTGTTTGATTTTTCTCGTCCTGCAAAAAATAATTTTGAATTTCATATAATTCAGGCAGATACTGAGTGAGCTACATTCAGAATGGATCAGTTTGTATCTCACTCATCTCCGATATGCGATGTTTGCTAAACCGATGATTCTGAATGACGCGACTCGGTTTGCATAGCTGATAGGAGCGCTGATCGAGCTTGCATACCAGCCAGGCGAAGCAGTTGCGAGAGGCGCTATCCCATTATACAATCACAATGTTTCCAACAGGAAACGCATCCTGAGTGTTTGTTTTGATTGATTTTCGGAAGACTGGCAGACAGATATGAATTGAAGTGATTGATTCGATCTTTCTAAGGAGACTTCGAGTAGAAATCTTGTCTACTTGATTGAATTCGCTATTAAACATTTTAACAATTCAATACACCTATGATGTTCTAATAACTATCCAAGAATATAAATCACAAAAAAATCGTTTTCAAGTGACCCATTTCCATCGATCGAGTAAAGAAAAAATGGAAAACACCGGTCGCAAAATTGATTGCATGCGCCTGTGCTTGTTGCGGTAGAGCTGCGTCAGAGATAAGCGCCTCGATAATTTCTGGAAATTGCACTTGCCTGCCCGCTATTGACATTGACAGTGCTAACTAATACTTGACAGTTTACAGGTACCCAGTTAGAAACACACAAAACGCGATAGGAACCCACTTTGATAAGATAAGATAAGCGCATGTTGCCGATTATCTATTTCGGTTCTGCACTTTGTACTCGTTTAAGAAAGTATTTCTAGGTATATTCGTCTGGTGGGCTTTTTCATGAAAAATAGCAGTAAACGTTAGATATAGCTCGAGTATTATCTCATCATATTATCTAAGAAGAGAGATGGGTCGTAATTGAACAAATAAGGTGAGTTTCAGGAAATGGTTTTTTCTTCGATTCATTAACATTGCAATTTAGTACTTTTATATGTGTCTTGCCTTAAAGAGTGTATTCGAAAAAAAATCAACACTTTGTTTTGTGAATTTCTTTTGAATGCATGGATGGAAATTGATGAAATTATTAGCGATGCTACCTAATAACAGGGTGGCCAGCGAACCGGGAAAACCGGGAAAAAACCTGGAATTTCAAATCAAAACCGGGAAAATTATTTATGGATTTTTTTACCCATATATAAAACTATCAAAACCGAAAATTCCATCATTTCATCATGACGATTTTTTTTCTCTGAAGCTGTACTGTTCATAGTCCTTTATTTAAGGATTGTGAAGCACGAGCGGGAAAATGTCGGGATAAATGAGTAAAATGCCTGGAAAAGTCGACAATTTCATTTAAAAATATATATTTTTGAACTCAGTGCATACATCTTTCGAGCAAAGAATCGTCGTAGAAAAATTTCTCGATCATAATCTATTCCTTAGTTAACGCATATTGTGCATTGCATTGCAGTGAATGCTGCTACTTTTTAGTTCTGAGTGATGTGGATTCATACGTTGAAATCAGACAGTTTTCGATTGAATCCACATATCCAAAACTAAGATTTACTTAAGCTTAACATTCATCTTATAACTGGAATTATTATACATTCATTAAGAATTGATGATGTTCAAATCTGCATCAGGAGCTCAGTTTTTCATAAAATGCTGAAACGAAACTTGAAAAAAAAATTGCAGAAATCTATAAAACAAATTTAAACTGGTAAAGTTATTAGGAAGAGTCTGACAAAAATAACGAATTAATTTTGTAAAAAAAATCAATGTTAATAAAACTTTTAAAGAGAGATATGAATTCAGTTATTCATCCTAACTCGGTCAATTAGTTTTCTGAATAGCTATTTTTACAGAGATTTTATGATCAAATGCTGTTTTAAAAAAATTGAACCTTTTTTTTTGACGTGACTTAACTTATTTTCAGCTATTTTCAATTGAGCTTACGGTACCTTTATAAAAATTCAAAAATACTCATAACCAAACTTCAAGTTTTCATTTGATTGATAAAATATTTAAAAAAATCTATTTTTTTGTTTGTGTTATGTGTACTAACACCCTCAAAATTGCCAAAAACTATCGAAACGTAAGTTAAAAAATTAAACATAATATTTCTCACAAACGAAATAACCTCGAAGTACTTATCTTATTTGGCTTTGAAAATATTTTCTTCTAAATTAACTTTCAATTTCAATTGTTGAGAATCGGAAATTTTCCTATGCAGAAAAAAATCAGGAATCAAAAAAAAATCAAGATACCATCATTTTATTTGGTTAATTAGTAGAGATGTACCGAATAGTGGTATTCGGCGAACGGCCGACCTTTTCAACTATTCGGCCAAACGAATATTCGGCCGAATATTCGGTCAAATATTGTATTGAGTTTTCAATGAAAAAACCTTTAGGGAAATTTAATGCTTTCTATTTCTACCATATTAATTCCCCTCATGGTTTTTAGTTGATTATTTTCAACCAGATGATATTATCGGATGATGTAATACAAGTTATTTTTTAAGTAGGGATCTTTCTGATTTTTAAAATGTCACCGATAACTGAAAACACATCAGATGACTAGTCGCTTCTAGGGCGTATATTATAGCGCCAGCACTAAATTTTACTTCGGAAGTCCAGACTTCCGATCCCGAACTTACTTCCGAACTTTTTACAGTTGTGTTTAAAAAAATAACAGTGTATTATATGCAACGTTGCCACACATAAATTTGTATCCACCAGAGTATCTCTACATACATTAAGCGGGCAACAGACTACACAACATTGGTACAAATGCGATGAAATTAGATGAAATTTTGTCGCTGTGAACACGATTTGCATCGTGTATGGCACTGCTTGTATGAGCTCCCAAACGGTTTGAGTAACATCGGTTGGGATCGAAATATTTTGTACAAACCACCACCCTCTGCCGGGGTAGAAATGTTTTTTTGTTGCTTTTGCTGTTTTCGTCAGCAATCGTTTGTGTTCGCGTGAAATATACTCTTACGGGCAAGAATGAGATACACAAACGATTCAAATGAATTTGTGGCAACGTTGATTTGAAAATTTCTTGGCGCACGCTTAAATAAAACGACTCAATGTGTTTTGGTCGGAAGTCAGCCAGGATGCCAGTTCACCAACGACGTTTATAAAATTTTTATCTAAACGCACAATATCACCAAAGAGGTTGCGTTCCTGTGAAATCAGGGATAAAACATGTCGAAACAGGTGCCAAACTATTTGAAATTACTTCTCTGATATTGGATTAGATGAAAGTCGAATTTGAGCAAGATATCTTTGAAATAGTTATTGAAAAGATAGATGATCTTTAACCTTAAGCATACCATACTTTCAACCACACGTATCCAGACGGTTAGGCATTCAGATCGATTTTTGAAAAAAATGGCGAAATTTATGTATATTATGAAATTTTTGAAAAATTGAACACCAAAATCTAAAAACATTTAAAGAGGAATTTCAGTTTTTTATTTGGTCCAGCAAATAATCTGCCGAAAATCGGGAAGTTTTAAACAATATCTGGACATCCCGGCCAGATTTCACTTATCTAGAATCTTTACTGGATTTATGGGCAAGCCTCAATATATCCAGAAAATCTGGATTAAACTATAATCAAAGTATAAAACGATACCGTTCAGCATTCTCCTATACGATCTACAATGAAAAATACGCGGATACACCTTAGATGTTTTGCTGAAATCATAAGTTTTTGATGATTTTGTAGCTTTGACAACATTACTTTTGGATATTTTATAAATTATCCAAAATTATTTGAAAAATTTACAAGTCTGTAGTAGATATTCGGCCTATTCGACCGAATACTTAGCTCAACTATTCGGTGAGCCGAATATTCGGCCTAACGGTTTTTCGGCGATATTCGGCGCCGAATATTCGGTCGGCCGAATATTCGGCCGACCGAATATTCGGTACATCTCTATTAATTAGTAAACGCACCGAATTCAGAAGGTGTAACAAACTACCAAATTTGTGTGTGATTCCGGTATACATTTTTCAATTAAACCAGTAGGATTTCAAAATGAAAACTCGAATAAAAACATGCACTTTTGGGGTAGGACTGAAAATTCAGACTAAGAATTTAGATGAATTTATCAAGTTTAGGTAAATAGATTCAGGCATCTAGAACTTAGCGCATTCTAAAATAAAATTTAAAGGTATACAATAAAAAAAATGATTCAATATGAGAATCGAAATAAAATTTCAGATTGCTTAGCATGAATGAGATTAATCCGAATCTATTTTAAGAACTTTAAAAGAAAAATATCAGAATATCAATCAGTAGTCAAGCTATAAAATAAATTTTAATATCTTTTTCCGAAAATAAAATGAGCGTCAGAAATTGAAATTGAAATTTTAATGATAATGAAAATAAGTTATTCAATACGAAATTTATTGATTATGTTTCAAATTTCAGAATTCAGAAGCAAGATTTCTACAGTAAAATGAAGTATTTCAACTTGAAATTTTTAAAAGTAAATGTTATATACATACATGGCATCATATCAAAACTACAATTTATCTCATCCAAATAATAATAATAAAGCATTTTCCTTTATAATAGACGAAGGTGGTGTGAAAAACTGAAGAGAAGGTAAAAATTTTCGGTTAAGGATAAAGGGTGATACGGTCAAAATTTGGTTAAAGGAAAACGCGTGTGAATCGATGAAATCGTTTATTTAAAAAATCAAAGTCAATTTCTTTTTTAAGTTTAATTAGTATTAAATTCAGAAAAAATATTCAGTTAGGCTTCCGCTTTTCCAAATCCGAATTGCCGGGCCTTACGCTTAACCCCTGCCATCAGATTTTGTACAGCCACCTTGTTCACCTTCTTCGCCGCAGAAATCCAGTTTGCCTTGAACTGCTGCTCGTCTTTAGCAGTTTTTTGGTCTTCTGTAGGTTCCGCTTGACAATAGCCCAGTATTTCTCAATTGGGCGGAGCTCTGGCGTGTTGGGAGGGTTCTTGTCCTTGGGGACGGCACGGTTCCTTGGGTAATGGCAAGATGCCATCCGGCCAAAACGGTACGGAACAACCGTGTTTCTTCAGGAAAGGCAGATGACGTTTATTCAAACACTCTAAATTTCTTCGTTTACAGTCCTGGAAGCTATGAAAATGCTGCTTTTCAAGCCACAGGTACGGATGGCTTGCCAAACCAGATATTTCTTCGCGAACTTTGACAGTTTCATGTGCTTGAAAATATCTGCTACCTTTCCCCTTCCTTTTGCCGTATAAAACTCCTGTCCCGGAAGCTGCTTGTAGTCGGCTTTGACGTAGATTTCGTCGTCCATTACCACGCAGTCAAGCTTCGTCAGCATCGTCGTGTACAGCCTCCGGGATCGCGCTTTGGCCGTCGTATTTTGTTTATCATCGTGATTTGGAGTCCCTACCTTCTTGTAAGTCGATAATCCGGCTCGTTTTTTGGCTCGATGCACGGTTGTAGACGATTCACCCAGCTTATTTGCGGCCTCTCGGAGAGAGAGGTTAGGGTTTCGCTTGAAACTACCGACAACTCTCTTTGTCGTCTCAGCGGCTTCCGGTTTTCGATTTCCCCCCGTTCCAGACTTCCTGGCTGTCGACAAACGTTCCCCAAACACTTTAATTACATTTGTAACGGTTGATTTGGCAAGTTTTAGCGATTTTGCCAGCTTTGCGTGCGAGTAGCTCGGATTTTCGCGATGCGCGAGCAAAATTTTGATACGCTGCTCTTCTTCCTTGGACGGCATTTTAACAACTGAAGAGTGAATTCCAAAATCAAAATAAGAGCAACATTCTACACACACACACACCTTCAAAATGAGGGGTGTTCAGGTGTTTTAAATGCAAAATTGAAAGAAATACGTCAAGTTGATATTGACCAAATTTTGTCCGTATCACGCTTTAGTAGAGATGTGTTCAATTCAATCCTCACTTGAATTTGGTTGGTTATTGATGAGCTTGAAAACATTTGTTCGGAACAACTGCTCCCGATTATCAGTTTCGGTCACTTCCGAGTATACTGTACATTAAATTCGTTTGTGCTCATTTGATCCTTCGAACCGGATTCGTGTCCGGACAACATGAGAGAAAATTGTATTGTAATGTTATTATTTTGTTGGACTTTCTTATCTGATATTAAAATTCTATTGAAAGTTTGAATTGAAGAATTCAGTAAATCAAAACGAGTAGTATAAAAAGAAGAATTAATCCAACATTTACGGAACACAATTGCCTACAAAAAGGAAAAATCTGTTTGACGGAAGCGCCTTGCACACAATTGACTGACATCCTTTGCATCCTAGATTGCTATTTTTTTTCTCGATTTATATTATACTGCAATTTACACAGTGTGGTGCCGTCTTAATGTGCACCTATTGTATCTAAATCAAAAACCTCTTCAAACCTGAAAAGCCACCGCTAGAAGCAGCTGACTACGATTCGTTCACCAGGTGCTCGGTTTTCTGATGCCCGGCAGCGGCAACAACATAACAAAGAAGAAAACTAGAAAAAAAACAACAACAAACTGAACCAAACAGCATAATCATATGACTACCAAAGCAAGAAGGTATCATACATACAGCTGAGTGGTGCTACTTCACGAGTGTCGTGTGAGGGGCACTTATGTATTAGTGCCTTTAGGCCAGCAGCAAGTATGTGGTTTTGACGGCACTCAACACTTGAGCATACAATCTGTAAAAGTCTTTAAATTGAGAGTAGAGCTGAAGTGCTTTTTTTAAATAATAAAAGAGTTTATAATATTGAATTGCCGTTGGATGTTCCAATAAGTACGTCACAATAAAATTATCTATATTTTTCGAATTTGATTGTCATAGGATCAAAGCTAAGTATTAACGTATTTTAAGAGAATTTACTGATGGGATTTGTATTGAGAATCTACTTAAATCTTACTGATGCCAAAAATAAAACTGGTATGACCCCAAAATAGTACAAAGATTCAAATGCATGCAAGTAAGTATATATTTGCCATTGTCTGGGTGAAGCCTTGTTGCGAATTGATTTTTATATGTATCCGGTCGGGTTTTTCCTTGCTGCTGGAATGTCGGTACTTAGAGCTGTGCCAATACAGAAAGTAAACACAGTTTCGAAATGCAGTAAATGCACGATATGGATAAGCCCCGATAAGTCTGACGTTCGTTTTTTATTTCCTTCGGTCAAATCGATTCGGACGAGCTTTGCCTAAGTCCTGTTTATTTTATTTATGGAAGCGAATTTTTTTTCTTAAAAATAATAATTTGAGATAAGAGTTAGTCGAAAAAAACATCAGTTGGAAAACACCAAATTGACAGAAATGTGTATCGAAACCGGGAAACAATCGATAAACCAACACATTCCTAACACCTGATGGCTGCGCCGTCATTTGATGAATGAAGAGTCCGGAGCCTTCCGAGGGTCGGTCGGTTTTATCGATTGTAATTGCTGGCTGCCGTTCATATTGTTGATGGTGTTGTTGTTGACATCCAACCCTGGATACACGCAATCGTCTGAGTACCAGAAAACAACAGCCACATGAACAGGCCACAACTTCTGACTCACGACGCGGAGTCAGTGGAGGTAAAATACTCCTTCAACTCGAAAATGCACACTTCAAAGGAACTCGATTCCAATGCATGCATTTTGAATATGGACCTGCCGGCTGTTAGGAGGGTCTAGAAAATAAACTCAAATAAACAAAAACACCGAGCAAACCGAACCGCCAACTCGCCAGTCATTTTCCATATTTGGAGGGGGTCAGAAAATTGTTACCGCAATCGGGCAACAACAATCTCACACCGCACGATAACAGCGCATTTGGCCGGTCCGGTAGATTTTTCCTAGCACTGTCAGGGCCAGCTGTTGCCTTTATTATCGAACTTTCCAATCGGTTGGAAGTGCGCTTGCTTGCGGTTCATTTAGCGGAAGGGTTGCTAGATGGTCGATGGAGAATTACGATTTTTCTTTGATTCTAGAGGTACAAAAACTCATATCTAATTACAGTTAATATTCGAGGAGGACGTTTATAACGATTCTCGGAACATAACTAGGAAGTGAGCAAACATTTAGGGCAAGATGAAAATAAAAAGTGAACATAAATAATGCCAAATTTCAAAAGCTTTAAATATTTATTTATTTATTACAATTCAATCATCGGACAATAGTGTCTCCATGACAGCAATATAAAAACTTATAAAATTCAAAACTTATATCTATTAATCAATGAGATAAGTTCACGTAATCTGATAGAATTCCTTATCCTTGATTTGTATACAGCAGTGGTTGTGTTAAAGTCATAGTCTTCGTAGAACCAGTTCATGATTCTGCACATCATCCGAAGAGGTTCACATTGACCTTAGTTCGATGGAAGTCAACACGGATAAATTCCGTTGACAAGCTTTGATGTTATTTTCACCAAGTAAGGTGGGTCAGTAGGTTTCACAATCCAGAATTTTCTTCAAAAACACAGCTATACGACGTTCCCGAAGAGTGTCCATTCCAAGCAATAGGCAGACATCTCTGGCTACATTCGGGGAGTTCATACTGGTTGTTAAATGGCACAAATCTCAATGCTTATCTTATAAATCTCGCTTGGACTGCTTCAATTCTGTTCGGCCCAAACTTGGAACTTGGGCTCTATACGACCGAAGCGGTTTCCAAAATTGATCAGATTAACGAGTAGTAGAGAGCACATTTCTGTATGCTAATCAGACTTGTGAACCATCGACATTTTCTCTGACAGTCGCACAGCTTGCTTTAATCAGTTTCATTGTTCGTGCCATCAAACGAATGCGACCGAAAACTTGCCGAACAGTCGACTACCATCAAACGAAACGACATTCATTCTTCTTTGTGTGATTGTCGAACGAAATTTCGTGTCTTGGTACACGAGAGGGATAATTTGATGGTCAAACGACCATAATTCCCGACAGTTTACGACATCGCCTATCTCTTTCACGCAGCAGAACTTACAGACTCAATAAGCAAATGCAATCTTTTCTATTCACTCCCTCCTGTTGAAAAAAATTCGCCACTCTGCAGCGCCAGGTGATGTTTGGATGTGTTGGTCGAACAATGTGGAATGATTATCTCGATTATCTACGCAAGAGGGATGAAAGTCAAACGACTAACCACAACAAAGATCAAAATTTCATTTGACATTTTTTTGCTCTCCGATCAAACGATTGCGCTCTCCACGATTGTCACGAACGATGTGTGGTGATTGTCTCCGGAAAAATTCAAACGATGGTGACCACTTACAAGCCTGATGCTAATACACCAGTCATTAAATTCGTTGATGTAATGTTGTAACCTCTGGCAGTCAGAAACCGTTTTTATCGTTCAGTAGATTTTTAAGTCGTCTGCATAAGCCAATCTGCACCCCTCAGGAAGCAGTAGTAGGATATCGTTGAAAAACATGGAGAAAAGCAGCGGGCCAAGGTGGCTATCCTGAGGGACGTCAGAAGGATTCCGGAATTCTTTCGACTCATAAGATCGAAATTTTAATTAACACTTGAAAAAATTATAGAAGTTGGCTTTGTTGATTTTTTTACTAGTGTGTAATCGACAAGTTATTTTACCTTTTTTACTACTTTTTATTACTTAAAAATCTGATGATTTTGGCTTTGTTTCGCAATAAACTAAGAGGCATTCACGCCGACACCGGTGACCTCAAATCAGTCAATACAAAGCCCCAAATCATATTAGTTGGATAGTCTACTATTTCGGTCAACTTATGATTTGATTGAGCCCATCTACAGGAGACGTCTCGATGCATCACTATCGGGGACTTTATGTTTACCCCACTAATTCAAGCTCCGGGTAAACAGCGGCACGTCATAAGGGTGTTAATTTGATTATCGTTGGACTATACTTTTGGTTTAGTTCTGGCGATGGCACGAGTTTCACTCTTCTATTCCGTTACTATCTGTATTTATTTTTGTTACTATTGTTATTTCTCTTACTACCCCAAAACTTCATTAAGCATAAGTGCAGTGATGTTTTTCTTTATCCCTAAATCGGATTACTTTCGACGAGGGTTTTCGGTGCTGCTAATGAAGTATTTGTGAGAAAAAACATGGCCTAACATTTTCTCAAAAAATCGCTTAAGGAACGAAAAAGATTTATCAGAACATTTCAAATTGAAG
Source organism: Uranotaenia lowii (assembly GCF_029784155.1). Lineage (NCBI taxonomy): Eukaryota > Metazoa > Arthropoda > Insecta > Diptera > Culicidae > Uranotaenia > Uranotaenia lowii. The sequence goes on along the minus strand of NC_073693.1, from coordinate 306,328,265 downwards.
AAAAATCTGTTCACCGAAAATACATAATAAATACTTAGCTCACGTACGGAAAGAATGGCAAACGTGAAGCTTAATCGAGTCGAATCCATCAAGCACTCTTGCCAGTTAAATCGACTGAATAGTGGTGCTCTTCTGTCGTTTTTCCATCTTATCCTAACGGGCTGCTGGCAGTCTAAAGGCTGCCATTTTCCACTGTAAGTCGTGTGAAAATGGTAATGGAAATGTTGGGAAATGTCTTTTCTGCTGCTAGCCGTCTGATGGAAGAATGCTCAAAAGTGGAAACAGGGAAAAATTCTCTAGCCCTTCCTTAACGGCCACTTTTGAGCTAGGCTTGAAGAGAAGGGTGAACGAATCTAATGTAGTCGTAGAAATGATGAGCAAACATAATTTTGTTTAAATTAAAACTGCCAATTTTTACTGATTATTCCCTGATAGAAAAAATATCGTAAAAAATACTCCTTATTATCAAGGAAAAATAAGGGGTCTTAAATGAAAGGTTCGAAATAATCCTCCATCCTTAGACAATTCCCTCGAGAAAATTATGTTTATGAGATTCATTTAAGAAATAAAGTGATATGAATTTTTAACAGGATCAACTACCTCAGATGGTCTGGAAACAGGGTGGCCAGCGAACCGGGAAAACCGGGAAAAAACCGGGAATTTAAAATGAGACCGGGAAAATCGGGAAAAAACCGGGAATTTCAAATCAAAACCGGGAATATTTTTATGGATTATTAAATCCTAAAATACGTTCATATCATCGTGACTGAACTTTCTCTTAGAAAGTTTACAATCTATAGTCGTTTATTCCAAGATTGTTAACCATTTGGGAGGAGCATGAAAATGTTGGGATTTTATATTAATTAGTAAAATGCCGGGAAAAGTCGAGAATATTTGAAAAATCGACAAATAGATGTCTCGACCACAAACTTAGCTTATTTCTTAGCCCAATCATATTGTGCACTGCAGTGAATATAAAAATGTTTTTAAATTAAATAAACGTTTCACAACTGTAAAGTTTTAATACGTTAAGTCTTGGTAGTTAACTTTTATAGCGTTAATTAATTTACAGATTTTGATTATTGTGAACTTTCTTTGCAAATATCTGGAAAAAATATAACTTGAAAAGCTGAATGAAGAAATGAGTGAAAGGAATTAAAAAAATTGAATTGTGGTGAAAATTCATGTGTTGAAATCAGGCAGTCTTCTATTAAATCCACATCTCAAAAACTAAGATTTAAGCTTATCACTTATATCTTATAACTGGAATTATACACTAGTTCAGAATTGACGAAGCTCAAATCGGCATCAGGAGCTAATTTTTTTTTCAGAAAAACACGTTATACTGAAACGAAACTTAGAAAAATTAGCAGAAATCTATCAAACACATTAACACTGGGGGAGTTATTTTGAAGAGTCCGACTAAAATATCGGATTATTTTATGAAAAAAATTTTTAATAGAACGTTAAACGAGAGATATGAATTCAGTTATTTAGCCATAAAGTCTTACCTCGGTCGAAAAATTTACTGAAAAGCTATTTTAACAAAAATCTAATGATCAATGGAAGTTTTTGAATAGATTTAACAATATTTTTTTTTGACGTGGCTTTACTTATTTTCAGCTGTTTTCAATTAAGTTTACAGTACCTCAAAAATCAAAAATAATCAACCATACTTCAAATTTTCATTTGATTAATAAAACATTTAAAAAAAATCTAAAAAACAATCAAATATTTTGTTTGCGTTTTATGTACTAAAACACGAAAAACTGTCAAAAACGTAAGTTCAAAAATCAAAATTATTTTTCTGACAAACGACATGACCTCGAAGAACTTATTTAATTTGGTTTAAAACTGGAAATTGTTCCATGCGGGAAAAATGCCAGAAAAAAAAGAAGTCACCATTTTATTCGGTTAATTGATAAACGCACAGAAGACAGAAGATGTAACAAGAGAACAAGTTTTTATGTGATTCTTGTTTACATTACATAAAAAAATCGAATAAAAACATGTATTTTTGAGATAGGACATATAATCTAGAACTCAGCGCATTCTAATAACAATGTTAAAGGTATCCAATTAGGCTGGAACAAATATCAATTTCTTCTTTTGTCACCCCCCCCTTCGAAATTTCCAAAAACCCGAGGGGGGAAATAAATAAAGTTTGAAGTAATTTTTGAAAATTTCGATAAAAATTTCTAATATCTGAAAGATTACAAGACCAAAAAACAAATTCAAGAAGATGGGAGTTAGTCCACCTTTTGTTTTCTTGATTGGATTAAATTATTTGATAAAAATTTATTTGATTTATAGGTTTTGTGCAACGATATAGTATGCATTTTTTGTTGCATACAAGCTTCCGTGCAATTTATTCCAATTTATTTGTTTTTCGCATTATTTTTTATTGTCCCCCCCCTCGCGATGTTCCAACTCCGAGTGACAAAAGAAGGATTTGAAATTTGTTCCGGCCTTATTTCAGTATTCAATATGAGAACCGAAATAAAAAT
>NC_073693.1:306285882-306325258 GCF_029784155.1 Uranotaenia lowii | reverse complement strand
TGCTTGGTTGAGAAATACGCGCCAAAATATTCTCACTGATCAGTATGCTATGCCATGGTTACTATCGTCTAACGACGTCAGGTCGCGACGCCTCGACCTTGGAGACGAAAAACAAACCGCCCAAGGGAAAAAAAATCCCGGAAAAATTGAAGGCCATGACTTTCATTTCATTCAAAAAACTACAAATTTAATAATTACGGACAATTGATGAGACTTTGTGTTGTTTTTATTCGATATAAACCGATTCGCATGGCTACAGAATATTCTAAAAATACTTTCATTCGAATCGTTTGGGTCATTTCGGAGGAGTAGTACTACAAACACCGTTACAAGAGAATTTTATATAATAGATTACCTATTTTACTTATAGAAAATACGTTGATAACATTAAATTCATTAATAATGTGTTGCAGTTTTCTTTTATATATTTTGTTTTATTAAAAGACATTTAAATTCGATTTTTTAAATCATTCAAACTCAAAAATTAAAAATAAATGAAACTAATTTATTAAATTTGGTAGAGCACTAAATTAGTATTTGATATCATATAAATGAATAATTGAACCGGTTTAGCAAGTACAAAATAACCGCTTTACCCAGTTCAATTTAGTGTTTTACCAAATTTAATAGATAAGTTCCACTAATTTTTATTGAGTTTAAATGATTTGAAAAAAAAATGAAATTTTATAAAACAAAATATATAAAAGAAAACTTTATTTTCATATAAAAAGTGTATTTCTAATCATTCAAATCTCTACTATTTCCACCGATTTCCCCGCTAATTTCAAATGGAAATGGTTCCGCTTATCATCAAAAATAATCACAAAAAGGGGGTGTTGCGAAAATGTGCACTTTTCGATGGACGAGCCTTCAAAAAATTGCCAATAAAATACACAAAATGCTTTCTATATGGCTTCATCAACTTCTAAACCCATCATAATGTATGAAACAATAATAGATTGTGGCTTGCTACAACTTTGTTTCAAAGACAGTGAACCATTTTATCCAATCTACAACGCGTCAGGTTCGAAAAACTGTTTTTTAAGAGATTTTTTTTACTTTGACTGTAACTCCTGAGGGTGATGTGATAAGACTTTGACTTATTCAACAAACTTATGTATTTTGATCAGATAAACAACTTTGTCGAAGACATCAAAGCCCTAATTTGAAGAACAAAAAAGTTAGCATTTTTATCTCGCTATCAGTGGACCCCTCGCTCTTTGAAAGAGTTACATAGCACCAAAAGAAGAGTACTAATCATGGATTTTAAGGGACTCAGCAAGCTATCAATCACCCCTATAACAAGAGCTCTTGGTGTTCTGAGTTGTATTTGAGAGCGTATTGATAGTATTGAACCGCTTTTTCCGGTGGAAATAGTCTCCATTTCTCGACGCAGGGTGAGCCATTCGAGTCGGAGTAGGATGACATTTTCCTCGGAAATCATCCGGGTAGTTGCGAAAGTCCCGCGCGTGTACTGTGACAGGCGCGAGTCTAGAATAAGCTACTTTCGATCGGCTCACGACGGGCTTCCAGTCGTTAGAGAAGAGATCAGGCCTCGAACCTTCAGGAGGAGAGCTTTGTGTGGTCAACCCCGAGTCTTTGCGATTAGAGGTCGGGACTCGAGTCGCAAGCGAAGAGATCATGCCTTTCATCAACAGGAGAGGGGGTCCCAGCAAAACATTTTTGTAGCTATATCTTTATGCCGAGATCGTATGAAAGTTGAAAAAACAGCATTTACCTACCAAAGTAGAGGCAATATACAAAATATACATAGATTTCATTTCTTTCTTAAGCGACGAAAACTACACCAATTGGGCGCTATCTGACTCTTTATTCGTACCTATCGGAAGAATGCAAGAGAATGCCAGTGACAATATTTTCCAGTTCTCTCATTGGTCAATATTACTCAATTCCCATCTGATTTTTTGCCATCTGGATGCACTGCTGGTTGCAGAGAGAACGTGACGATAATTTTCTCACTTGAAGCCAGCGATGGAGCGAAAACTTTTCAAAATATACAAACATGGCAGACTTTCAATCATATCCGATTTAAACTGACTTCAGACGACATTTTATACGATCATTTCACTACGCACTACGCGATTCGCAACAAGACTTTAGAGTAGAGTTCAGACTTCGAGTCGTAAGGATGAGAGGTTTTGCTGAAAGTAGTCTCGTCAATGAATATTGCCTTGGAGCACACTAGCGTGAATAGACCTCCCAATATTGAAGCATAGTGTATTAAACAGTTCGAGGTGCGAACAAGGTCTGCGGCCCAGATGGACTTTAGGGAGTAGGAGGTATATCTACATGGAGTATTCCCGGAATTTCGAAAAAAAGAGTACGCCGTCTCGAAGACTTTACCAGTAATACCCATCAGACATATCAGCCTGTATTCCGCAGGAATTCCAGGTGACTTACTCGGTTTTGGCATTCCGCTTCTTTCCGACACATAATTCTGCACTACCGACCAGATAATCTAAGAAAATTCCATGAACGTTTGGAATGCCGTCTGAACCCACAGCTTAAAACGGGTGGAGAAACCTGGCGATGTCGTGAAGTGACTGCTGTCCTAAAGCTGTGATTGTCTAGTTCCAAGATGATATACGGTAAAAAGACATAGCTCGTGAACTGTCCATTATACGTGTGTGCAATATCATTTGATTTCCCCTTGCACTTGGAAGATACCTTAAGATCGGAAGTACCAAAAAAAACGAAATGGTGGGGGTTGTCAAGCTGCAGTGGCGACACCTACCATGATGCAGATCATCATGGACCACTTTGAGAGAATTCCTGGACGTAGTACCTCAAAATTTGCAAAATATTTGGCTATACCGGATCTCAGTCGTCGTCGAATCTTGCAAGACGAACGTCATATCAAGTCTTCCGAAATTCTAAGGTTTCAAGACCTTCCAGTGTGTCGTGTTTTATGCGGATTAACTCTTTGTGATTCATGGAAATCGGAAAGCATGGTTGCCAGAAAGATCACAAATCTATTTACTCTGACGTACTGAAGGCCACCATCAAGCGACAGAATCAAGCATCGTTGAAAGTCTCCCTAGTGATGATCAACCGATTTTGCTGAAGAGGTGAAGATCAATCAATTTACGTATCGGGACTAGTTCTAGGGCATCTCGTCGAACCGTAGAAACGTCCTCATTTCGATTTCAGCAGGATTACGGAGGGAAGAAAACCCAATTTTTGATGGTGAAAAGTTTGGGGGCTCGTTTCGATTTCGAACTGATCGATGAATTCGCCTGAGGTTCTGTTATTAGCTAAATTCACCAGGTCTACGTTTAGTCTTGCCAAAATGTCCCTTGTAGAATTGAATTTCTAGGAGTTAATAGATCGATTAGCCCATTCCTCGGCCATCGCATTGAAGTCCTGTAGACATGAGGCTAATACCCATGAGTTTTCAACTATCATCTGCCGGCGTTTGAGATTCAGTTAGACGACCTACATGTAAGCGGAACACCTACGGTTGCCTTATATGTGGCTACCAGTGCAATTGAGGCAGTTTGCCGAGCTCCAGGTGTATACTTATGGTAAAGGTCAACAAAAATCTCTTCAAAAGTTTATTTTAGTGAGCTCATGCAAGTAGAAGATTTTCAAGCCATTCTATGGTACAGTCTCTAGACGATTATGTCGTTAATGAAGACTTGGAACTTAGATCCAGCGAAGGAAGTCATTGGTTTCATCAGACTAGGTTGAAGAGTCAGAGGAAGATAAAGTTTTACTTATTGGGTTTCCTCTAGAGTGTAAGAATTTCCGAATCCACGACGTTCAACAAGTTTTAAAAAGTATGCAAAGTTTTAATAAAAATGAATTTCAAATTTTTGGAAGAGTTTTTGGGTTCCTAACAGGCTCAATAGCAATGTATTGCCGTTAATCCAGTAGCTTTCTCTGCAATCGAAATGAGGATACATATGAACTCCAAAATGTTTCGACAATTACTTCACACCTTACACGCGACAAGAAACATAATGAAATATTCACCATCACTGGTAATTAAAATCCTTTAATGGATTCGTAATAACTACTTTATAGAACATAAATAATAACGTTCTGCATACAACTGGCAGCACGTGTTTGGTTCAGCATTCGAATGAGTAATACTCATTTTGCGGCACCATGACAGGTCAAACGTCCCTGGAAGTCTTTCTAGAATTCAAATCTCTGGCCCGTCGGATGGCAGCCTTCGTTGGGGCGGATGTAGTGGCCGAAAACTACCGACCTAACTACCGATCCTGGATGGCCGCGACGGTAACGACGGCCTACCTGGTTACCATTCCCTGTACGATCTGGTACTGCTATCCGGATTACTTTTTCATCATGCAAGCGTTGGCTCCAGTAGGAATCGGTTTTCAGGGATTGTTCAAATTCTACAGCGCACTGGTTCATCGGAAGTTCTTTCAGGACCGGGCAAAGTATTTGGAAGATTTTCATAGAAAACACATAAACCATTCTAGGAACAGAGTTACCCTACTGGATTTGATGAGAAAAAGTTACCTGTTCGGGAAATTTCTAGTGGCATCGTATCTAAGCGCCATCATTGGATTTGCACTCTATCCGATATATATCTACGTGATATACGGCGAAAAAACCTTTGCACTGACCGCACTTATTCCGGGAATCAACCATGACTCCTATACCGGGTATCTAATAACCACTTGTGTCCAAATGTTTACACTGGCGCTGGGATTGTGTGGTCTGTCGGCGGCCGATTTGACCATTTTGATATTCGTCGTTAATTTGGCGGCACTGGTTAAAGTCTTCAAGGGGAATTTTCTAGATTTGAACGAGCTCTTGGAAGCTCCGATCAGAGATGAAGAAGCAATCCGAAAGAAAACGAGAGAAATCTTCATAGAGCATGGTGATATTGAAAGGTATTGCTAGGGCTGAATTAAAACAGGAAATTTAAAATGAAGAACATATCTTTCGAATTCCGCAGCTACGAAACGGAGCTGGACGAGCGCTATTTTTTTATCAACTTGATGCAGGTTGGCTCGGCTGTCTCGTGCTTGAGCATCGCCCTCTTTCTATGCTACACGACCAAGTATTTACCGGGTTATGGGTTTATAGCAGGAATGTTTTTCGAATTGCTAGAATTTTGTTTACTGGGAACTATCTTTACGGTCCAAGTATGTACACCTTCAGAGGAGAAATTTTTTGAATTAATAGTGTTTCTCCTTACATTTACAGAACGATCAGATGGTAGACGCTATATACGACGTCAAATGGCATCTACTTCCTATGAAAGAACGTCGAGAGTGGAAATTTCTGTTACACAAGAGCCAGAATGCTGTTGATCTGACCGTTGGAGGATTTTCGAAGCTTAACTTGGAAACTTTTGTCAAAGTAGGTAGCTGTTGAATTAACCAGAGACCCTTCCTGGAATTGTTGTTTTTTTTAGATCATCAATACCATCTATCAGTACTTTGCCGTTTTGATCAATTTCATTGAAAATTAATGTAGAGTTTTAAAATAAGTCGAATGCAAAGTCAAAAGTAAATTCAATTGTAATTTCCGGGAAAAAATATATCTACTTAAGCAAAAATTCCAAATTACGGAACAGCAGTTCGCCAAATTTCGCAATGCATCGTTATCCAACTGAGAAAATTTAATCTTATAGCGTCAGTTTTATCACCACACCACTTGTCGGTTCATCACTTCCACCTTTACAACTACAATACATTTTATACGTGGATTTTTATTCTCCTTCACAACATGTAGAAACCTGAAGCATCAGATCGATTTTTAAAATTCAACCTCATTAAATTTTATGATCATTGCCAGTTTTTCACCTCTAAATCGTCCCGGCACCTCATGAAAAACAGACCTCCTAGCACCAGTTGTCAAATAAGCCGTCGTCGGCATCCGCCATTATTATTATTATTATTATTATTATTATTAAGATGCCATTGAACACGATTCGATAGCTCTCGAGTCTTGTGTTTGGGTCCGGGTGTTTTATTGGCATCGATTGAGATCGGACGCATTTTGAAGCAGTTTTTTTCCTCCTTCTGTTTCTGTTCGAATAATAAACTAATTTCGATAGGAAAACCTCACTTTGGTAGAAGGACTTGTTTGGGGGCAACAATATCACCCATAACACTACCTATTAACTAGAAAACAACAATTGGGGTAACAACAAAATGGTTACCCATTCGACTTTTATTTTTTTTACCAACAATTTTCGCTTCGGTTCAACGCTTCGCGCGACGACTCCTTCGCGGACGTAATTATTCATCATCATCTCAGTCGCGACCGGGCGGCAGCCAAAAATGAATTATGGATGGGTCAATAGTGGGTAGTAGCATCAGCGATTTACGAAATCCATCAACCATTAACCGAGAACGTGTGCTTTTATTTTAGCTCATTTGAACTCCTCCTTGAGCGTTAGGAAATGAAACTTTTTCAACTAGGCGAACATTGTGAAAGTATTTTTTTGTTTTTAGAGGTTCAACTTCATAGTTTCAGATCGTATTCCTGAAATTCAATATTCGGAATTTCGCTTTGGAATCTATATTCAGAATTCAGGACGTTAACGCCGGAGAAGAAAAAAAGTATCGTGCATACACGGAGAAAAAAGACGACAGTCGTTCTAATTATTTCAGCTGGTTATACCAATTAATAGTAGTTGATTTTTTCGCATCCAACTATAAATATACTCAACTACAAACTGATGATGGACCTTTCGCAATCATCTATGAATATAATAAGTTTAACTGTAATGGTATAATTGATTCAATTGTTGATATGATAGATTCAACTACAATTTTATGATAGATATAAATATAATAGATTCAACTATACAATCTTAATTCACATCACATTTAACTATAAATATGATAGATTCAGTTGTAATTGTATAATTGATTCAACTGTAAATATGATAAATTCAACCTCAATTGTATGACTGATTTTAGGAATTCATTTATAAATATAATAGATTCAACTATACATTTCTGATTGACCTCTAACATTTAACTATTCCAGCTAATTATTTCAAATATATAACAGTATTTGAATTTAAATATAATAATTTTATAACTGATATTCATATGGTTAAATTTTAAGATAAGCTCGATTTGAACCATAATTTAAGAGTTCTTCTACTTGAGTGTAGTGTGTGCTGTAGAAAATAAAACAATGGCGAGTTCGACAGGTAAATTCGTTTAATTTTATTTGTTTAAGCAAATATTATCAGATTTATTCGCATCTAGGTAATTCTCCGTCGGATGCAGCGAGTTTTCATGTTCTCAATAGGCATTCGTGGTTCTGAAAGTTACGTCTAGCCCGGCTCCGAGGGCTTTTAGTGGAGATGACCGAAATCAATCCGTCAGTAGGAGTCGCCGGGTAAATTTGTTAAAATTGGCTGATTTTGTTTGTTCAAAATGAATACTAATCATTTTCCCCGTTTCTAGGCTGTCCTTCGTCGGTTGTAGCGAATTTTTTATAACCGTTAAAGCATCACACAAGCCGGCTTTTTTCGGAAGATTTCCCATTTCCCCCATAGCGGCCAAATCATTTGCTGGAGAATGATAGGTGTCGCCGGAACGCCACCCAGAAATCCGATAATGCCAACGACAAAACCTAAGAACAATTTGTTGGAGGTAATCGACATAGAAGAACATTATAGAAGTGATTTGGTGTTACTGAAAATTCATCTGTGGTAAAAATCAACAGCTCATACCCGCTAACCAATTCCATCCATCGGAAGCATCCAGTAAGAAATGAATTAGTGAAGCGCAACATCCTGCTGCTGAAGCACATTTAGTGATCATTACGCACAGTCCAATGAAAATGGAATTTTTTTAATAAAACAAAAGTTCTGAGTTAGTTTTGAATCAGAAGTAACAGATTGGAATTCGAAAACTTTGATTTTTTTTTCAGTAAACCGCACTATTTTCAGCTTCCAATCGTAGATGGCAGCACTATCTTACAGCTGAAACCAAATTAAGTCTCAATATTGATTTTTCGGGTTTATTTAGGCCTATATTCATTATTACGAGGTTGTTTTCCAACACAGCTTTGTTGGAGTTCACGCTGAGAGCTTTCTAAAGTGTCTGGGTTCGCAAAAACTCACCAGCTCAAGAATTTACCACCGCCGAAGTTTCTGCTCATCTCTACTTCCAATCCAATTGCGAATCATAACAATAGCACTGTTAGCCATCAAGCTCCATCGAAAAGTACAACATTATTCTGATTATCGGTCCAAGAAACACCTTTTTTAGTGACCTTAATGCAATTCTGATTATTTGATTCAGTGATCTTGGAATTTCTAAGGCATTCTCGCGGTACCAAGTACTTATTTCTTGACCTAAATCATCCAACAAACTTTAATTAATGGGGAATAGGTAAAAATGGGTTTCAATTCCGTTTAACCGCAAGGTAGTGCTGCCATCTACGACCTAAAACTGAAAAAAAAGTGTTTGACTGAATAATTTATATTTTTGAATGTAGGCGTTTTTACAACGTTTGATGAGATTCACTTGTGCATAGATTGAATTTTACCGCTTTTAATCGTATTTTACGATTATTTTGTATGGGAGCTCTCCCTTTCTTGAGTGCGAAGGACTCAATTTTTTTTTTTTTTTTGTTTCGATTATAGTCGTTTTACCATCATTATGGCATTCGCGACTTTATCAACGTTACAGTTGGCGGATCGTTATTGAAAAACTTATCCGGTACAACTGTGTTCGATGTTTACTCTTGGGCTCGAACTCGCGGACAACAAACGCGAAGGACTCAAAACTCCACAGAAATAATTGCAAACTACTTCATGCCAGATTTCAAATCAATCGATCTAGTAATTTCTGAGTTCTTCAAGAACAAAGTACAAATTCCCCCTATTGTATGGAGATTTTCACGATTTTTAGTAAAATTCATACAACGATTAAAAGCATTAATTAAAAAGTTTTCCACTTTTTTGATATTGTAAAGATTGTAACAGGAACTTTCAAATGCAATCAACGATAAAATTTTCGATTTTTTAAGCTCTTAAAGAGTAATTTTTCAACACAAATGAAAACCAATTTTAGTAATCCATTTGCAATTAGAGATGCGCATTTTAATAATATAAAATGTTGCTGAATAAATGATAATGATAAAATATCACCATAAAAAGATATCAAGAAAAATCTGATTTTTATTTACCACCTTAACTTCATGAAAACAAGTTTTCAAAAAACTTTTAGTTCAAGAGATAGATGTGTGGTGTCTTGACAAAGTTCAATGAATGTTTATGTTCTACAGTATTGTAGGATAATGTAGACCTCTATCTTATGACAGTTTGGAAATAACTTTCGGATCTCAGAAATCTTATGAACCACCTTAAAAACTTTCCAGTCAAAATGACCGGCTTTAGTTGTTGTAAAAGTTTGTCTAAGACATCAAATGGAGAATTGTTTCCCGCTAAATTTCTTTTCTGGACCATTGTGCATTGGAAAGATAGAAAGGGAGAAGTGAGGCTCCCCTACGATTTTTATTGCTTATCTCGAGAACTACCATAGCAATGGAACAAAATTTTTCATGGAAGGTATTCGAAAACATAAAAGGGTTTATATTTGTATATGGTACCACCACTGCCCATACTGACTGGACACTTGATTTCATTTGTTGGATAATTTTTCCAGCAGTGCGTATTAGACTAGTTCACTTTTCATGTTTTTTCGCAAATCAAAGCCGGGCTTATATGGGTTGTTCCTTACACATTTTTTAGTACTCTGGCTAAATTTGAGCTTATTTGATCTAGTCTCTGTTCTGCGCAACGAGTATTCGTAAAAAAAGTCAAGTTTTCATGAAATTTACAGCGAGTTTGTTCTACTGAAGTCCTCTTAATGAATGATGAGGTTTTTTTTAAATAATTGCTTTAGAGTGTATCTAAACACTTGAGTTTAAAGTTTGTGCTAAATGTAAACGATTTTTTTTAAATCATAATGTATCAACTTATAAGGAAAAAAACGCTAAAAGTTTTCGCTATAAAATCTACAATAAATAAGAAAAAAAAAATTTGTTGTTTGAATTTATATTTAAAAGGCAGCTAGATTCAAAAGCTATCATCTGATATATAACTCGGGATATTTGGTCAAATATATGCAAAGATATTAGCAAATTTTTTGCAACCATTTTGCGCATCAAGAATAAATTCCATTCAAGTTTTACTATAAGCAACTTGAATGCAATCAAGCACACATTGATATTTAAGTTGCACCCGAATGACGTTTAACGCAGTTGTTTTCATAAGGTTGTTAATGTCGTTTCCAAAAGAAATCTGGCTCGTTGTCGCTGCCAAAAAAGGGTTCCTTTGGATAAAAAATACGATTTGTTTCATAATAAACTGTAATTAAAACTATTCGGTGATTTATTTTCTTGTTTTATCTTTATTTTTATGAAGCTTTTTTAAAAGTTGAATGAAATATTATATATTTTTTTAAATATAAAAAGTTACAGTATGTATTTGTTTTTCACTAATTTTATTTGTACTACCAACTACTCTTCGGCTTTCAAATCATTCAATTTAAACGCGAGATTTTCTAGGGGCTGGTAGCATATCCGTCACTCCCCAACACAATTTGTTTGCCAGAATATTTGTTTTCCCAAGAACCCAGAATTTCTTTTGAACCCTTTTTTGGCAGCGCCAAAGAGCCAGATTTCTTTTGGAAACGACATTATCAACCTTATTAAAACAACTGCGTTAAACGTCATTCGGGTGTAACTAAAATATCAATGTGATTGCATGCATGTTGCTTATAGTAAAACTTGAATGGAATTTATTCTTGAAGCACTAAATGGTGGCAACAAATTTGCTAATATCTGCATATGTTTGACCAAATATCCCGAGTTATATATATCAAAAGATGGCTCTTGAATCTAGCTGCCTTTTAAATATAAATTCTAGCAACAAATATTTTTTTCTTATCTATTGCAGATTTTATAGCGAAACTTATAGCGTGTTTTTCCTTACAAGTTGATACATTATGATTTTAAAAAAATGGTTTACATTTAGCACAAACTTTAAACTGAAGTATTTAGATACACTCTAAAGCAATTATTCAAAAAAAGAAAAACCTCATCATTCATTAAAAGGACTTCAGTAGAACAAACTCGCTGTAAATTTCATGAAAATCTGACTTTTTTTTACGAATACTCGTTGCGCAGAACAGAGACTAGATCAAATAAGCATTAATTTGGCCAGAGTACTAAGAAATGTGTAAGGAACAACCCAAATAAGTCCGGCTTTGATTTGCGAAAAAACGTGAAAAGTGAACTAGTCTAGTGCGTATCTATCGCTTTTGATGAAATGCTACCTCAGTTGGAAAGTGTCACGCAACTTTCAAGGAAAAATAGGCAATTTCGACAATACAAACGTACTAAACAGGTTAATTTTTCCTACAGGATTTGTTTTTGTCAAATAATGCAAGGTTCGCAATACCGACGATAGGTAGCAAAATTAGACAGAAAATGTTCGGATTTTGTTCTTAGTGTCATTTTAATGTGATCAGTGGTCACTCCCTCCTTCTAGTGGGAAGATAGGAAATGGAAAGGGACTCCTTTTCAATTTCTGGCATATCTTGAGAATCAAGGATATAGAACTAAATTTGATATGGGAGATCATATGATATACGAGTAACGGCTATATGATTATTTGATACACCTCCATTCTTTCATTGGAGATAGAAGGCTCTTAGCTCAACTCAAGAAATTTTCTAAGAAATGGAATCAAATTTCACATAAAAAAGGATTAGGGCACGAGAATTGGTTCTATTTTTAGTTGAGGCACCACCCTTCTTCCAATGAGTACGATGGTGAGAGGAACACTAATAAAATTTTGTTGGCAAAACTTAAAAAATTATCAAGCAAATGGAATCAAATTTGGCATGGGAAGGTGTTTGGGTGCTAGATTTGTTTGTAAGATCCGCTTTGCAGAAAGGAGAGGGAAGGAGAGGATTCCATTTGCTTAAGAACATATTATTCAATACAACCAGGGTTTTTGGGAACGAAAAAATGGATATGAGTATTAGAAACGACTGCCCTTTTTCAAGTAGTGGGAGTGGGAAGAGGAAAGGACGTTTTTTCAGGGCAAAGTAGGAAAGCAGACAAGTTTTTTTTTCATATTATTATCAAACAAATGGAGCCACATGCGGTAAGTGACGTTATTTAGTTACGAACAAAGTTTATATGAAAGTTCGTGAGCCCTAACAACTTTGAAAAAATAGAAGGTGGAGAATCCATACCAATAAAACATACATTTTGGCATAATTAGAGGGCTCATGAAATTTATTAACAAAAGTAAAAATTTTAGGTATCAAAAACAAATTTAAAGATTAAGTTATTGAAATTCCAAACGCCAGTTGCAGTTCTCGTTTAAAATAATTGTTTCTGATTTATGTTGGAATTGATTTAGACTTCAAAAAACTGAAAAATTTAGATAATTTCAACAAGTTTCATTTATTTTTGCAAGGTGTAGCAAAGCACACCGGGTCAGCTAGTCAGCTATAAAGTTCGCCATCAAAACTTTTCCAGATTTTTTTTTCAAAATCTTTCTGACTTTCCAGAAAAACAGTTGGCATCTCTGGCTATAAGCGACTCGGACGGCAAATGTGAGAGCTTTCGTATCTGAGTGGGAGAAAGAGAATTCTAGCCAAGAACGCCCGAGTGCTGTTTCGGTCATACACCTTAGTGTAGATGTCCTTAATTTACTACTTTTTCAGAATTCAGAATTTAGTTCCTACACCCATAGAAGAGGTTGCCAAAATCCAATGCCTATTTAGCAAATCTTTATGCCGAAATTGCGCTAAAGTGTGAACTGTGCCAAAGATGATATGTTTGAAAAAGCATTACTGGCATAATGACTCGAGCTCCCAACCAAAATTATACATGACACTACATTCAAGTCAAACGAACAACATTTTATGGGATTTTAATACTATTGGATAATTCATCCAAAAGAAAAAACAAATATAGTAAGAATCGAACTCACTACTACATTTCATCCCGGCTTGCCAGTTTTATATCTTACCCAGTGCACCATCTGAGTCGGTTAGCAAACGAAAGATTATCAAAAAACGCACTGCATTGGCCGTCTGTCCTTTGGCCGGTTTTTTTTTCATCTTCCTTTGTAGTTGATGAGGAAGGGATGAGAATGGGAGGGGAATGGTGTGTTAATGGGTAACTTGAAACTGTTTTCTATTGCCGGTCGGTTTACATACACACACAGCGCTCGGTACATCATTCGACAATATCCTTGCTGGCTGATTGTTCCCACCCTGCTTTTTCTTGTGATAGGATATGAGATATTTGGTTTCTTCTAGACATATGCAATGCAATTGCACTTGGAAGACAATGCCAGTTTTTAGAAAACTTGTTAATGCCGGCCCGGCATAGAATCTTATACCGATAATTCCACCTCCAAGGATGTTCATTATTGGAGTAGAGTCTGATTTGTGGGTGTATACAAGAATTTAGTGATATGACACAACTTTTAGTTATTTTTCGGACAAAACATTTTAAACACATTTCACTTTTAGGTTTGGATAATAAGTTTAGCTCGGCACGAAAATATTTCAGCCAGGGTTCCTGGTCCGAGAAAACTGTTTCAAAGCGTGTCACTTGGTAAAAACTCTATCCGAAGCGCCCTGCATTGATTGACCAATGGCAGCCCATCGATCAGAGTTGTAAATTGAAACCCGTTAGCGCTATCTTTTTGCCGGGGCCACATTAGTTCCACGACCAAAGACCATTTTATGGGGGCTGCCCTAATGTCAAATTAACGGTGATGTGGTGAGCAATAACTGATCGCTCGCTCGCTCGCTCGCTCTTCTGTTCCCGGGGTTTTGTCATCGCAAAAGTCCAATCGCGCCCAATTGGCGATGGTTTATTTTAACGTATTCATTTAGCCTCAGCTTTCTGGTCAGACTTTGGTTCAAGGGTTTCAACGAAATGAGAAGGAAGGGTTCCACGACCGGAGGGAAGTTTAAATTGCATGTGACAGTCAGATATCGAAGTTCACAACTTGGCTGCACCTCGCCTCAATGGGGTCTGATGCGAAAAGTTGGCGAAACCTTTCCGCAGGTGCTTAGCTTAAAAGTTTTATAGTGTAAGCGAGAAAAAAAAACACCAACAGCAACACGACCTGAAAGAAGCTTATTTTTATGGTTCAGTTAGCGATGAAAGTAAAAGTTTTTTTTCCTGTTATTCTCTTAAAGCGCGCGTCCTGATTTGTCACGGAATCGAATGTAATTTTCACCACAAAACGCCCCTTAACAAAGAAAGACAACATCAACAATAACAAAACGGTGACAAATGAATCAAGTAGAGCAGTGAGTGAGCAGAGATGTGTTTTTTTTTGCCTCAACGTGTCGTTAATCAATGATTACACGGGTGCTGATTTTCAATGCTAGCAGCTAGCCAGCTGCAGGAGGATGTCGGTTCAATGGGAGTCGCGATTTTTCCAGTTTTCTTTATTATGGCTCTTACAGAAAGTGTGATTTGCGGTTACCATACTCTGCGGTTTAGCCTCGGAAATGGGCGATTTCCGTTTGGTTTCGTAACCTATCGAGTTCCCCCATTCAGATGGAGATCGTTACTTGCGCCTTAGTTATAGTTAGTACATGGGAAACGGATAAAGCCATAGATGGGAAGTGTTCAATGAGAATATTTATTGTATCATTATTTTGTGGGAAAACACTGTAACCGATATTGGTCTAACTCTCTCCCATTTAAATATGATTCTAGATTTTATAAGATGTAATGACATTTTCCTAATATGTATCATATCCTGGGGCTACTAATTTGAACTTCCAGAGCATTGTATGATTGATGCCGAGAAACCGTATAATGTTCAGAAGCGTTGTTATAGTGAGAAATTAATTATTTCAGAATCTAAAAATGTTTAAATAAATGATTCAAAATTAAATTTTATATTTTTTGCAAACATTCATCGAAGATTATTAAAGCGTTAGAGTTACCAATGCATCCATTTTTTTAAATTTCAATAATTGATTTTTTATATGACAGGAATGCCTGGTTTCTTGAATAAACTTTCTTAAAATGTTTGTAGAAATGTATTGTAAATTCTTTGGCAGTTCATGGTCATTATTAGGGTGGCAGTCAAGGCCAGATTAAGGGGGTTGGGTGGGGTTGATGCAATAGGGGCAATTGCACCGGGCCCCCCGAGGAAGAAAAATAACATAAATAAAATCACAATGCTTCTAGTTATAGAAAACCATAGAAATCTGTATTGAAACGTTAAAATAATATGGGCCCCCCTGAAATTATGGCTCGGAAATTTTACACTTATAGAAGTTTAGAGGGGACCTCCAGTGTAAGCATTCTTTACTTTTCGAAGCACGTTGCCAGGCCCGGCAAATATGAATGCTTTCCCTAAAAAATCTTGAAATATCTGTAGATTTAATTCCAAATTTTTCTCGAATCGAAATCCGAAAGCAAATCCGAGAAAACTGCAATTTTCATTACTGAAATTCGTGGGAAAAGTGAAGGAAATCATATTTCTTTCAAATTTTTCTTTGAAACCCCGGGAAATCCAGATAAACCCCTTTAACCCTAAATGTTAACCACTTTACAATAAATAACGCTACATTTTTCTTCGTTTATTGTGTTAAAAAAATTTGGATTTCACAGCGAATCAAGCCATGTATTTCTTTAATTTTTATCCATAATTTTTCAGTTCACACTTAAACTATGGTTGATTATAATATTTGGAAAAGCATGAAATTTG
Organism: Uranotaenia lowii; assembly: GCF_029784155.1. Taxonomy (NCBI): domain Eukaryota; kingdom Metazoa; phylum Arthropoda; class Insecta; order Diptera; family Culicidae; genus Uranotaenia; species Uranotaenia lowii. Next base: position 306,309,516 of record NC_073693.1, on the reverse strand, counting down.
CAGTTATAGATTTGAAACTCGATTTGAAACTTTCTCAAAACTTTCGAATTTTATAATTTTGACTCTGAGCATTTCTTTTTTAAAATTACCCTCTTTTTAAGTTAATATCCTGAACTCTTGCTACAATGTAATTAATTTAGAGTTTTATTGAGTGATTGAATGATATAAATATTTTTAATTTTTTTTAAATTTAAATCTTTTCTAAATTTTGCAATAAATATTTAATTTTTGCTTTATATTTCTCAACGAATTCCTAGTTCATGAAGTAGATAGAGGCTTTATGTTTATTTTTAATTCATGTTTTCAATTTCATCACCAGCTGAAACAGTTCTATTTATCAAGTCAAAATTTTCTCTTTCTTATATTTGGTCTGATTAGAATTTTATTCTGTATTTCGCATTTCAATTTAAAAAAAAATGTCAAATCACTTTAAACTGATTTTTGGAGCCACTTTATATTCGCTGAATCCCCAAACCGAAATTTTCTTCAACCAAGCGTCAAAAAAAAAAAATTAAAATCGCATTTTTTAATTTTTTAAACTAATTTTTTTTGAGAAAGTTATAACGTTTTTGAATGAAACACAACTTAAATTTGGATTTAAAAGATCTTATCTTTTAGTGTGTTTATCTTAGATCAGTTGATCAACTCTTCTCAATGTTTTCCCGTTATTTAATAACAATCGTTTATTTTTGTAAGATTCCAGATACAGACCCCGCTTTTTTGTAACAAGTACAAAAAGTTAAAAAAAAAACCCTTTCGATTTTGGCAACACAATGTGATCGGGCGCGATGCAAAAACCGTTTTATTGAAGATATAAGGGTTATATGAAGACAATAAACTTTCGGTTGCTTAAAATATAAAGTATTCTTTGGGATGGCATTAAAAAAAACTATTTTGAGGGCCACCGAGAAAAATTGCCTCTGGTCCCCCGAAGGCCTAATCTTAATCCGGCCCTAGTGGCAGGCAAATGGGTCTTGACGGATTTCCGAAACCGACCATACACATTTTATAGATAGGACCAAAAAACTGACCTGTGCAACATTTCAGCTCAAAGTTTTGTTTTTTTTTATTCTTTTGCCAAAAATAGAGGAGACAAAGGAAATCCGGAAAAAACGAAATTTTAAATCGACTTTCTGGGAGTTAGTCGATTTTCCGGAAAACGGTATCAGAAAGTTGATTTCTAATCTAAATTTTTTATCGAGATAACACCAGATCTTGAAATTTTGCGCATTTCTAAGTCATTTGGATTCAAAATTAAAATTTCAATTTTGGCGATTTCCTTTGGTCTCCCTTTTGGTAATTTTTGAAGGTAAAAAACCGAAACTTTCAGCGCTTTGAGGCACCCTTAAATCCAGTCCGGCTGAAATGTGGTACAGGTCAGTTTTTTGAGCCAACCTACAAAATGTATATGGTCGGTTTTCAAAATTCGATCATGATATTTTTCTCATACATCCATTGCCACCCGAATCATAAAATATTTCAGAAAAGAACTAAAAAAAAGTTACCGGAATTTTTTTTAAATTTCTTGATTAGTGTACTTGATTCTTATTGAAAAAAAACTAACTTTCATTTTGACGCGAAATAAAAAAAATCAGCGCTTTTCCATAAACTCGCATTTGTCCCAGAAATTTTTACCAGTTACAGTCCCTGGAGTGTCAATCATTGTTTACTAAAACCGATATACCTCTCTTGTTTCCCAACCGATTCTTACAAAGTTTAAAATTTTGGAAACCTCGCTATGTAACTCAAACATGTTTCTCAGATAATATTGAGCTACAACACTTCAGTTGTTAGTTATTCAAAGTCTAAGAAATAAAAAACTGAAGATCAGCTACGGAATGCTCAAAAAAAATTTACACTTAGCCTCCGAGAAAGCTGAAGTTAGAAACTATAAGTTGCACAAAAACAAATTAAGATCATGATCACACAAAAAAGTGGTGTGAAAACCATACTTTTCAATCAATGAACCGTCATAATTGTTTAAGTCACACTAGATAAATTTTGATAAGAGGATTGGAAAGTTGAGGTAATTTGGCACATTTTTGCATCTTTAGATTTTCAAAATACGAAACACAGAAGTTTTGACGAAGATAAATGTTTTTCGAACATTTTGTCAATTTACAATTTCTCATTACGTTTGAGTTACATTACGAGGTTTCCAAAACTATAAATTTTGTAAAAATCGGTTGTGGAACAAGAGAGATAAAGCGGGTTTGAGCTTGAGTGTCAAATTGACATTCAAGGTCCGATTTGGAATTTTTTTTTCCTGGGATTTCAGGATGCGTCCATAAAAAAAGTAATGATGTAAAATTAAAGATTCCAAGAATTGATTTAAGTGCCCGAAGAAATCTTTCATTTGGATGTCCCCGAATATAGTTACAAGCCGCAAAACTTTCCATTTTCTCGAAAAGTCAATTTTTTCGATATTTATTCCTAGTAAAATTCTCAAATCTCGTAAAAGTATTAAACTTGTGTCTCTTATATTTTTTAAATTTTTTGTATAGGGTCAGTTTTAAACGAAAAATTTGTTGAGACTGCTTTTTCGCAGTGCGTCCTCTAAATATATTTTTTTTTTAACTCGCCGCCATATACAAGTTTGTTTCTTACACCCTAAGCGATCATTTGAAAGTTGAGCTCTCAAAATCCCAGTAATATTGAAATTTTGAGCCACCCTAATGCACATACATAGAACTTCAGCTATGCACTACTATAACTTTTGACTCTGATGAAATTATTTTCTTTGAACTTTCTTTTAGATTGAAGATCAACAATTTTTCTACTATCTGAGGAAATTTGGCGTTCCCAAAATAACTGGAACCTTCGTGAAATATTGCAGTTCTACGAAAATTTAACTTTTTGGACTTCTTTCATTCGAACCGTAATATTTCACACATGACCAAACGCATTTTTCCAAAATTTTACTTATGCCGGAAAAAATATCAGATCCTTCTTTTGTCATTTTCGAAAATATCGAAGGGGGAATAAATAAAGTTAATGAAATTTTATTGAAAAATTGATAATATTGATATTGATAAATTTTTCGAAAATTAAAACAGCTGAATGAGCGAAAGTTAAACTGTCGAACATGGGAACTGAATCACCATTTGTATTCGAGATTTTTTCCAATTTTCGATCTAATCCCAATTGTTTTTTTTTTAAATTTTGTACTACACCGATTGTATGCAAGTTTGTTGCATGCAAGCTTTTGTTCAATTTGTTCAAATTAATCGAAAATTTGGAATGTTTACCAACCACCTCGTTGTAAAGATTTTATGAGATTCTTTTTATTGAAATTTATTATGTTTTGAAAAAAAAAATGACGTATTAGACGTAAAATTATCGATCTAAAATATAAACGTTAGGTTTTTCGAGAAAGTCAGTTTTTAACTTCCCTTTTATAATTTCATCGTAGGCATTGAGGCAATTTCAAATTTTCGGAAGCAATTTATCGAGTCCTGAATTAGCGCTACGTGTTTTGATTTGTATAGGAAATGAAAATTTTCATTCAAAAATCAACAGAGATGTACTGAAAGTTTTTAAAATTTAATTTTTAGATTTTTGAAAAATGTTTTGGTTCTTGTGATACATTTGAAAAAAATCAAAAGCTAAACCTAATTTGTACCCCAGAAATGTTATTCGATGTCAAACAAATTTTAGTGTTTTTGATTGGTAATTTGAAAGTTTTTAACCGTAGGATGAAAATTAAAAAAATCGCAATTAACTGTTTTGCATAACCAATGAGTTTGTTGATTTATATAACCTTTGCAAAAACATGTCATGAAATTATTGAAAGGCCCAGCAAGCAAAGCCTGCAATTTTACAATACTTTTCAATGGATCACGATTTTTTATTTTGAAATGGTTTTAACTTTTTTCGTGAAATACTTTGCTTCTTCTCATGTTGGCAAAAAAATGAAGCTTAAAAATAGGTAAAATCAATAATTAATGTCAGACAAACTTCATTTCAAGCATATTTGAATTCTTGGATGATTTCATATGCAAAAATTTCTTTCTTCATACTAATTTCCATACGAAATTGAACACGTTCATTAATTAAATGCAACTTTAAAAAAACTCGGATTTTCTTTGAATATGACAGGTTTTTTGGATATTTACGTTAAACTATTAATTTGAGTAATTTCTGTGCACTTAATTAACCGATTTCCACCTAGAATTTTCATATTTATGCACTAAATGATGATTTTTAATAATTCAGCCTTTATTCAAAGACACTGCATATTTCCAAAAATATGTTTTTGCTATCTTTAAATATTTAAATGTAGTTTTGAGATTATTAAACTCGTTGAAAAACATATCTATGATTTAAAAAGTCGTGAAACTTGCAATGTCTGAAAAGTTTCAAGTCATTTAAAGTGCTTTGGCTTTGAGGGACTACTTTTTTATCAGATTTATTTTGAAATCCTTTATCCCGATCTGGCCTTTCACTCAACATTTTATGCAAAGAATCTAAAGATTGTTCTTAAAAAACCCTGTTCCTCAAATTTCGAGACGACAAATCTTGAAGAACTGTATTTCATGTCAATAGCAAACCCCTTATTTTTGGTAATAATGTTGTCAAAATATTGTACAGTGGGAAAATTTTGACCCTATATCCCAAAAAAAAAACTCGAAGTCGAAGGTTGGAAGACCCGAAATATTGCTTATCATGTGCTATTTTCTTAGAAATTCCAAACACCGTCGAACTAGATCGGAGACATTTGAGTGAAGCTTCTTTTGGCTTTTATTATTAAGAAAAATAAATTGTCATAACTTCGTGAAACTTAATTTGATCGAAACAGCCGTTTGATTTTACAGCCGGAAAATTTATGGGAAAGATTTCAATGTGAAATTAATGTTTCTTGGGGATTTTTTTATATTCATTTCAAATAATCCGACTTTCATGAAAAAGATATTCAAAATAAATTAATTTTTGGAAAAATATATTAAATATACCAGACAAACAATCTGAAACTTTGGGCGTGGTGGAGTCCATTTTCAAGCTTTAAATTGATATTCATTATGTGAAAATCGATCGACTTCCAAGTGAGTCTAAAGCAATTTTTTTTTATAAAAAACGGCCAAATATACGAAAAAATACCTACAAAAGCGAACGTTTTCCTTCCATGGCACTTTCAAAGGTTTCCCAAAGTTAATACTCTGTTTTGATTGGACTGGGAATCGTAAAAAGTAGATAATGTTGTGTTCTTGCAGAAGATGGACAATCTGCTAAGCTTGTCATAACTTCGATAAAAATACAAATTGAGTTATTTTGAAAGTAAAGCTCCAGGAAAGGAAAAACGCCAACAAAAATAGCCTTGATTTAGTTAGATAAAAAGTAGTTCATAGTGTGCAATATAGATTGCGCAATTATTTTTGTCACTAATCTTATTCATTAGCCGCTATCTTAAAAACTACTTACAGATTGCCACATTTAATCATTACATTACTAGGTAGTATCACTGAAAATTTCATCAATGTTCATCCATCGGCTCAAATGAAAGTGTTGCATTTTTTTCGAATACAGTTCTTACTCCGGCGTTTCATTCTTGAAACGTGGCTACATGTTTCAGTTCGATTTATCTTAGATATCAGTTCTTGCTTTGAGAATAACTCACGAAATGCATGAGTTCTTAGCGCTGATGAAACGAGTAATCTAGTTCCCTGTATATCAGGTTTATTTCAGTTTGAACGATTTTTAATGAAGGTGATAGAAAAAAAAATTAAAAACATTACACCAAATTATTTTAAACATGCTTCCAAATATCCAACCGGATATTCGCCAGAATATTTGTATCTCGGAATAGTAAAAAATATTGCGTCGTTGGCCAAATACATCTCTATATAGCAACTGTTTAAACAACTTTGAATTTGAACAACCACCCATGTCGCGAAACTTCCTCTACGTTTGCCAGAAAAGTCAACAACGAAGCCAAATCACGGCCAACTGAACGGTTTCGACTTCCGAAGATTACAGTCATCGGTTTCGCGGACCCACTGGTTTTCCGATTTCATCGGGGAGGTCATAGCCAATCGATCCAAAAGATAAGACAGATTTCCAACAATAAATTATCACCGTAACGTTGGTTTGGTCAAATCCCAAAGTAAATCAGCTGCCACCGGAGGGTTTTTTTTTGCGAAAAACGAGATATCATGAAAAATAAATAAAAGCGAAAGTTTTATGGTATTCCTAAAGACAGGGCCAAGCGCGGAATCTGGTGTCAGTCAGTCATTCAGTCAGAGTCAGAGGTGAGATGCCAGCTGATCAGGTTGGTCAAACAATCATAATTTCCGCCCCCTGGCTGCTAAACCATTTGCGAACTGTAAAAGGCCGTTGGGTTTTGATCTGTCTTAATCCGCCATGATTATGATGAGTGGTTCGTGCGTCTTTGCTCTAGCTTTATACCGTGTTTCTGATAAATCGATTCATTTCGCGCGTCCCTAGCCATCCATTCGGGCGCTTTAGATCTAAATAGCTTATTATTATTTCGAATTTTCTTTCTTTCCGGCCGTTGAAGGATGGTTGGGTCATTTTTAAGAGTCGTTACTGGTGATTTTTGAAAACACTTCTTAGTTGAGTTTTTGTTTGTTTTTGTTTTTTATTTCTCAACAAGCATTTTAACTTCAAATTTATAATATAATTAAGAGTCGTTCTTTTAAAACCTTCTGGTACAAATAAGAGTGCACATTCCAGACCAAACACGATGAACATTTGGCTGAAAAAGGAGACAAAATTTGTAAAATTTTCAATCCGCAAACTAAAACTTCAGAAATCGCATTTGTAGGTCTCAGGTTTTAAATAGTAACAACGTTCATAATATTTAACGACAGAACAATTTTGTTAGACGCTATGCAAAGTGTTACAAATATTCATATTAATTCGTAAGAAAACAATCGTAAAAATCCAAGGGCTTGTGATACAGTTAATTTCTCAAGTCAGTTGCCCCTGAGCCGATGTCCATGAGTACGAGCCCAAGAGTAAACATAAATCACAGTTGTACCGGATAAGTTTCGCAGTGACTGTCCGTCAACTGCATCGTTGATATAAAGAGTGATACGGTCAAAATTTGGTCAATATCAACTTGGCGTATTTCTTTCAATTTTTCATTTAAACGACCTGAACACCCCTCATTTTGGAGATGGGTGTGTGTAGAATGTTGCTCCTATTTTGATTTTGGAATTCACTCTTCAGTTGTCAAAATGCCGTCCAAGGAAGAATAGCAGCGTATCAAAATTTTGCTCGCGCATCGCGAAAATCCGAGCTACTCGCACGCAAAGCTGGCAAATCGCTAAAAGTTGCCAAATCAACCGTTACAAATGTAATTAAAGTGTTTGGGGAACGTTTGTCGACAGCCAGGAAGTCTGGATCGAGGGGAAATCGAAAACCGGAAGCCGCTGAGACGACAAAGAGAGTTGCCGGTAGTTTCAAGCGAAACATTAACCTTTCTCTCCGAGATGCTGCAAATAAGCTGGGTGTATCGTCTACAACCGTGCATCGCCCCAAAAAACGAGCCGGACTATCGACTTACAAGAAGGTAGTGACTCCAAATCGCGATGATAAACAAAATACGACGGCCAAAGCGCGATCCCGGGGCTGTACACGACGATGCTGACGAAGTTTGACTGCGTAGTAATGGACGACGAAACCTACGTCAAAGCCGACTACAAGCAGCTTCCGGGACAGGAGTTTTATACGGCAAAAGGAAGGGGAAAGGCAGCAGATATTTTCAAGCACATTTACGTACTATTTTTGCCGGATTTTCCATCTTGCCATTACGGTGAAAAGGCCATGGAGTGGTACGCCGCCAACAACGTGCAGGTGGTTCCCAAGGACAAGAACCCTCCCAACACGCCAGAGCTCCGCCCAATTGAGAAATACTGGGCTATTGTCAAGCGGAACCTAAAGAAGACCAAAAAACTGCTATGGACGAGCAGCAATTCAAGGCAAACTGGCTTTCTGCGGCGAAGAAGGTGGACACGGTGGCTGTACAAAATCTGATGGCAGGGGTTAAGCTTAAGGCCCGGCAATTCGGATTTGGAAAAGCGGAAGCCTAACTGAATATTTTTCCTGAATACTGAATACTAATTAAACTTGAAAAAGAAATTTAATTTGATTTTTTAAATACACGATTTCACCGATTTACACGCGTTTTCCCTTGACCAAATTTTGACCGTATCACCCTTTAAGTCGCGAATGACATAAAGATGGTAAAACGACTCTAATCGAAACAAAAAAAATCGTAAAAATCCTAAATTTGAGAGAAATTTTCGTCGATCTCCGTGATAGTTCAAAAAATGTGACGCTAATATGCCGTTGAGAATTGTATGGTCCAAGAGCTTGCATTCGTTCGATTGGCCGAACATATTTGGCCGATTTTGATGATTCAGTTTGTAGCTAATTAAATCTAAATTTTCAAAACATTGATTTTTTTTTTAAATTATTTACCATATCACCTGAACCGGTTCCGTAAGCTTAAAACTTTCACCAATTTTGGCGTATAAAGCTGATTTTTTAATTTTAATAATTGTTTAGAATATCCACAGATGAAAGTCTGGTGGAAATTTTGAGTATCCTCGACCTTCCGAATAAAAAATACAAGTTCAAAAAAGATACGAAATTTACTACGTAGAATCTTATTTCTAAATAAGGCCGAAACAAATATCAAATTCTTCTTTTGTGTTTTTTTAATTGATTAACAAATTCAAAGTTTTAAACCAAATATTTTTAATTCAATCAATATTCCTTCTGAAAACGCTATGCTGATCGGCTCAACATCGGCCGGCAAAAACAGACAAATTTTGATCAAGAAACTGACCAAACCAACCAAGAACGGACCAAACCCAGACCGGATTTGGGTCGATTTTCCGATCTGGGGTGAAATGGAAATTCTATGCAAGTTTTTCAAGCTTTGGTGCAATTCGTTCCATTATCCTCCTTCTGATTTTTCAACTCCAAGTGACAAAATAAGGATTTCAAAACCTGACCATTACTTTCTGACACATACCTGATATTTAATAAATTACTGTTCCTCGGGAAAAAGAAATTACTAACTTCATTCTCAGTATTCGTTGTTTCTCTTGAGATCTTGATATTTTCTTATACTTAAAACAAAAAAGTAAGTTGTTCATAACACCTTCTCCGCAAGAGTTCATATTGATCGCTGCAAAGTGCAAACATTGATTTTTGAAACACGAAACACTTACAATTTAACAAATTACAATTTTAACATACTGAATCATCTATCAGGTAAACAAATACAGCGAAATCTTAAGCATAAATTTTTAAGGAGAATAGAAGAAATAACTTGTTGTTAACTTATAAGTTTTTTTCATTTTAAAGAAAATGTTTGCATTTTCTGCACGTACATCATCAAAAAAAGTCACAAACAAAATAAAAAATAATAGAAAAACAAAGGCAAACGATTAGCTGATTAGCACGATTTTTTTTAACACTTGTAACTGTACTCTTTTGATTATTATTATCTCATTTTAATTATTTTAAACATGAATGAGGACTTAAAACCATTAAAAATTCTTTCAAAAATTTGCTTTCTTATCTCTAAATGTTTTTTTTTATCAATTTTCTATCAATAGAATAAAAAGATACATAATCTTGAACGACTTGCAAAAATGTTTGAAAAGATTTTGAAACAAATGAAATATTCTGGAAATATGCATTTAGTGATATCTCAAAACATGAGGTTGGACCTAAATGTCAAAAATGTTTATTATTCGAAATTACGATAGCCTCAAAAAAAAACATGAGGTTTTTTAAAATGTCATGTTCTTCGGCTGAAAGTCCTGAGATTACACAGGCTGAGTATGGCGTATGCAATTGTGCGTTACAAAAATAGAATTTTTTCTTGGGTCATAGCTCAATGGTAGAATATTTGCCTGTCGAGCTAATGGTCGTGAGTTCAAGCCCAAATAACCTGCAGAACAACTTTGTGCAAGACTGTAGCGCCTCATCTTTTCAGACCAGGATCTATGTTACGGTTGCCCGGAAATTTGATACAAAATTTAGGAACGGTCCGGCACTGATTTATTAACCTTGTTTGGCGAATCAAACAAAAACAACAAAAAAAAACAAATTGTGTTTAATTTTTTTTTCTGTTTCCAAAACGAAATTTTTTGTGCAAGTTTTATAAAAATAACCATGAAAGGTTTGTTGGAACCCTTAAAAACGATTTAAAATCTATCGATGAGTAAAATTATTTTTTAAGATTTTTGTTGAGTTATTTCTGAGTTTTGGCAAAATTTGTCCGGATTTTGTCGTTAATTTTGAAATCAAATGCCCGGATTTTGCCAGGTTATTATACAAAATTGCTCGGATTTGTCCGGCCCGGGTACGTGCTGGAAAAAAATTTGGCAACCTTAATCTATGGATTTTTGCCTTATAACAAAATTATTCTAGTCAACTAAGCTGGGGCCAAACCCATTTTAGCTTTACTGCATTCTCCAAATTTTACCTTACGTGTTTCATGGAATTTGATGTTAAATGCATAAAAAGAAAAAAAAGTTTAAAATAACAAGATAACCTTTGTTTTAAAATTATAGAATTATAATGAAATTGAGTTTTGATCCAAAATGTATGGCAAGAACAAATATGATCTTTTAGCAATGCAATCAAATTGTGTATCAATTCTGAAGGTCTGGAGACGTCCTTCCGCTACACCAAACAAAACTTTTTCTTGTTAAATAGAACAAACTTGAAGTATGAGTGTAGGATCGAACTGTTCGAGAGTAAATGACTTTTGGTGTTGCGAAAGGACGCCTCCAGACTTTCAGAATTGGTACATATTATCTTCTGTCTATGAAGCACTACAATGGAGGGTTTCGATTTTTTGCGGGGGTAGAATTAATAATCCAAGTCATGGTTTTTTGATTGCTGATGGTAATATCTGCTAGAATGGACAACGCCATCTTCGATCAACATATTTCATAAAGCATACAAATAGGAAAAATATGTATTTTTCGACCCAATAATGGTAGGAACATTCCAAAGTCTCGTCTTCAATCAACCAGTAAATTTTTGGTTGAATTTGAGCCTCCAGGTGGACGAAACTAATTTTACGAAAAATAAAATGGTTTATTATTGCGTGGGGTCTACCTGGTCAGTTTTTTCCTATGTTTTGAACAAATAATAATAGCATTGATTTTTAACTCAATAGTAAGTATTGTAGTTTTTTATCGATTTTAATGACAGTAACTATTAAAATGCTCTAGGAGACGAACGTATTAAATGAAATCGAGCAGGAATAAAACCTTTCAACATAAAGCTTCAGCAGAACAAAACTGCATTGGGCATAAAAACTTGAAGTTTTTTTAAAAAAAATCTTAAAAATCTTAAGTTAAAAACATTAGAGACAAATTTGTCTTTTGAAATTTGTATACGTTAGTTTCCATGCAATATATCTAGGTATCTAAGTTTCAACTCAAAACTTTACTAATAATATCGACATCAACGTTTATCAATAGTTTTTGGTCTGATTTCAAATAATTTAGTTATCCTATTAAAACCCCTAGTACCGTATAAATTCAAGTGTTAAATATTGTTAGCTTGTTTTTTTTTGTTCTGTACCTAATAGTTTGAATAATTTAAGCGCAAAAAACTGTAATTATGTGGAAAAATAAAGGGAAAGTTCTCTGTTAACGAATAAATTTAAGCCACCTTAATGAGTCTCAAAATGCTTAAGCATAATGAGAGCAAACACACATATTGAGAGTAAATTTATCAACAGATGATATTTATTATACACACTGGATACTCTTTTGGCACAGGTGATCAACACCCGATCAGCACGATCGAGTCAGCCAAAATCAACCACCGAAGTAATCGGATATAGCTCCGCAACACAAAACAAAGATTAAGTCAAAAGCTCTAAAGAATAAAGTTGTACAATAAAAGGGCATATTTTTGAAGACAATATAAAGTGATTAAAAAGTCAATCCGCGCTTCTGAATTCATCCGAAAGTGTTAAAATAAGCCGATATAAACTGCAACACTCTTTTCCGTTTAATAATTGACTGGAAAATAAGTTCCCGTTTTACTATTCGAAGGTAAAAAAAAATGGCCTGACACAACACCTATCTTCCAGCTTTCACAATTTTTGGGAACTTGAATTGCCAGAAAAGCTGTAATCGGCAACTGACATATGTTTCGGAAAATGCATTCGTGCTGCAAGCTGTTTGTAAAAGCATGAATGTTCTTGAGCCATAATTATTTATCGGAGAGAATTATCCTAAATTTCTGAATTTCTGAGTTATCGTGGGTGAAGGATCACAACATTAATGTGTTTAGTAGAAATTAAACACTTTGTAATTTTTCATTTAAATATCAGTCATACGATTTTCACGATTTTTAGAAAATTGAACTGCTAAAACAATTAAAATGTTAATCGGCATCTGGCAAATGTTTACTGCGTTTGAGAAAATATTATAGACTCTACTTTGCTTGGAATAATTTTCAGAACGGAAGTGTGTAGGGGAGAAGCGGGCTGTTTGAGCCTATTAGGCAGAATACTCCTTCAGTTTTTGAGAAATCGATTTTATTATAAACGTTGTCAATATTATCGAACCTTAAACCGTGCGGGCTGAATGAGCTTATTTTTGTTTTAGGTAAAATTTCTGTGTTTTTGGCAATATTTCCGTATAATTTCATGCTAGCAACTGATAACTTTCATACGACAAAGCCGAAGCTTTGTAAAAATCTATTTCCTTTATTATTTTATAGAATAAAATAAAAGATAGGGTTGCCATATTATAGAGGCAGTTCATCCATAAGAAAAACTTTATCAAATCTGTATTGAGATCTTCAATTCTCTGTAAAGGCGTAAATAAGAGCTTAAATTCGAAGTTTTAATGATAACAATCATATATTTATTCTATTTAACCTGTTGTTTCAGGATAGCGGCATTTTACAAACATGATGAGGGCATACAAAAACACTCTCTTTTTCCACTTTCCAATAATTTTAAAACCATTATAAAAGCTTCAATTTGTTTTACTACTAAGGTTCATTTGAATAAGTAACAAAAACAACTCAACTTTATGTTTTGAGTTTCTTTTTTACGTATTATTTTTAAAAGTCAAAATATTTTTTTTTTTTTTTGTGGCGTTTGAATAGCTCGGGGAGCTGACGCTGGAAATGAAAATTAGAGATAGTTTGAAGAAGGAAATTTTAAAGTTTAGAGTAGGCAGCGTAGAACAGAAAGCGATCATGAGACGTTGGTTAGACCATCATGCACTTCATTATATCCATTCCTGCTGGATATGAACAGAATGCAGTTCAAGATAACAAACCAACCCCTCCTGATACCAGTTGGAGGAAGGACAAGGGTGGGTTCGAGACTGGCCTCTACTTACTCCCCAAGCAACTCACCTGTCGGCAACTTATGGGATTCGAACTCAAAAGTTTTTCTTGCCGATACCGGGAATCGAACCCAGTACGCCTGGGTTACCAGACTCGCACCAGCCTATCCACTAGACCACATCAGCGCTGTATTATTTTTAAAAGTCAAAATATTACATCAAAAGGTATCAAAACCAAGTATAAATTTTTAGATTTTTTTGAGTAGGCTCATTCATAAAATTTATTCTTGCCTTATGTTTAAAGCGTATCACCCTTAAAATGCATTGATTAGATATGTTGTCTTGTCAGCCATTTCGTCAAAAGGCCGTAGGCGCATTTAACCCGATAGGCCCATTTAGGAAACCTTTCCCTTAGATAATTAACTTAAATTTAAAGTAGTTGAGCATAAGAAAATCTTCCGAAGGAGCGATAGTTTGAAGTTGACATGTAGGTAGACCGCACTTCCTAATTTCTGACAAACCGATCTACACGACAATGTTTGTCCTAACCTTATCTCTAAGAAAACCTACATGGCACAAAAAATTAACGGTTCTCTAAAAAAATTTTGAAAAATTCATTCAAACTTAAAACTTTTAGCGAGATCCTTTCTCAAGGATCATTTTTGTCAGGCCAAGAAGAATAATTTATCCAAAAAAAGCATAAATTCAGATATTCATAAAAATGTGAAATTCCTAACCAGCACGAACCTCATAAGCATTTAAATTTAAACTTAAATACCGTATTTAAAGGTGTTTAACCCGTGGTTTTTTGCCAAAACTTTAAGGCCAAAAATGAGGGTGCGTCTCATACAACGCACAATGGAGAAAATGTGTATAAACCGCGAAGAAATTCAATATCTTCCCTCCTACAAAAATCAAATCTATGAAAATATACTTTTCTTTAGTGCGAATGTTTGGAGAATCGATTGGATACAGTTTCCGATGCCGCACGAGCTTACCAACGAAGATATAGTGCCTTATTAATCCCTATTCCCCATTATTTTGTAAACAATCCAGAAAAACACTGATTTCGACTAGAAAACTTTGAATAAAAATAGACCTATCTTGGGTGGTTTTTCCAGAGAAATGAAATGAAGGCTTTTTGAACCATTGCACGCATCGGAATATTCATTAAGAAAAAAGAAGTTAAGAAAAAGTATGTTGGACTTGAAAATTTCGAACCAAACAAAACTTTTCTTATGTGGTTTTTTCCAAGGAATCGAATGAATGCTGTTTAAGCCACCGCACGCATTGTAAAATGGAGTTATGACTGTTTTAACCCTCGATTCCCCTACATTTTTTCATAAATTGAGAAAAAAAGCATGTTCAGACTTGAATATTTTCAATCAAATGAGACCTATCTTGAGTGTTTCTTTCCGAGGAATCGAATGAAGGCTATTTGAGCCACCGCATTCTTCGTAAAATGGAGTCATGGCATAAATATTTAAAAAATGCAAAGTAATTCGGGGCAAGAACGGCTATAACTCCATCCTCCTATGCTTACGGTGGCTCAAACAGTCTTCATTCGATTTCTCAAAAAAAAAAAAAAAACCTCACAAGATAAATCTCATTTGGTTCTCAAGTCTAAACATGCGTTTTATGAACTACATTAAAAATGTAGGGGAATTGAGGGTAAAAACAGCCATAGCTTCATTTTAAAATATCCATAATTAAAATAGCCTTCATCCGATATATTAAAAAAAACATAAGATAAGTCTCATTTGGTTCGAAATTTTCAAGTCCGAACATGCTTTTTCTGAAATATTTGAAAAATCCATAACTTCGTTTTCCAACGCGTGCGGTGGCTTAAATAGCCTGCATTCGATTCCTCGAGAAAAATCACACAAGAAAGAGTCTCATTTGGTTCAAAATTTTAAGTCAGAACGTACTTTTTTCTGATATATTTAAAAAATGTTGGAAAACTGAGGGCAAAACGGCCAGAACTCCATTTTCCAAAGCGTGCGGTAGCTCAAACAGCCTTCATTTGAGTCCTAGGAAAAAAAAATCACACCAGAAAGATGTATTTTAGTTCAAAATACTCAAGCCCAAGCATGCTTTTTCTCATTTAATTGAACAATGTAGGGGAATTAAGGGTGAAACGGTCATAATTCCATTTCCCGATGCGTGCGGTGGTTCAAAAAGCCTTTATCGGATTTCTTGGAAAAAATCACACAAGAAAAGAGTATTTTTGTTCAAAATTTTCTAGTCGGAATCAGTGTTTTTCTGGATTGTTTACAAAATATAGGGGAATTAGGGATTAAAAAAGCACTATATCCTCGTTAGTTAGCTCGTGCGGGCGTCTGAAACTACAGTGCCTTTCATAATTGTATAGAAATTGGAAGCTCGCGCTCTGTCATTTTGACTTTGAACTTTCATAACGTTTTTCTCT
The DNA here is from genome assembly GCF_029784155.1 of Uranotaenia lowii. Lineage (NCBI taxonomy): Eukaryota > Metazoa > Arthropoda > Insecta > Diptera > Culicidae > Uranotaenia > Uranotaenia lowii. Next base: position 306,293,781 of record NC_073693.1, on the reverse strand, counting down.
GAAGATATTTTTTGATCAAATTTTCTGCGTAAGATAGATCAGCTATCACACTACCATATCACAAAATTTGAGCTTTCTAAAGCATGTGTGGCCAGAGATATAGTAATTCTACAAAAATCGGACTTTTGGGACTTTTACCATTCAAACTGCTATATCTCAGAAACTACGCATCGCATTTTATTGAAATTTTGCAGAATGATTGTTGACATATGAAGTTAATATGTCTGAGGTTTTTGAAAAGTTCTATTGAAGGGATCAAAAGTTACGCGATGCACAATATTTCAGGCATAAACCTAAGAATGCGATTTGTATAGAATTTTGGACGAATGTTTCCATAGGAAAAAACATATTTTATGTTCAACAACCAGTAATCTGCTTCAATAGAAATCCTAAAACAATTTTGTGAGATTCTGATTTCAAAACACAAATGGATCATTTATTCATCTTTTTTTTTTATTGCTTTTGTCAGACATTATTTTACTGATTTGTGGATGGAAAAGATATTGTTTTCACGAATCGTCCAAAATTCTATAGAAATCGCATTTTTAGGTTCATGCTTGAAATATGCCCGAAATATTGTACATCGCGTAACTTTTGGTCCCTTTGATAGAATTTTTCAAAAACTTCAAACATGTTAACTTTATATTTCAACAATCACTCTGCGAAATTCATTAAAAAGCAATGTGTAGTTTCTCAGATATAGCAGTTTGAATGGTAAAAGTCCAAAAAGGTTGATTTTGGTAGAATTACTGCACTCTGGCCACACAATCTTTAGAAAGCTCAAATTATATGATATAGTAGTGTGATAGCTGACAGTGAATATCATCACAGTAAAAAGTTATGGAAGTTCAAAGTCAAAGTGACAGTGCGCGTGCTTCCAATTTTTATACAATTATGAACGGTACTGTATGTCCAATCGATTCTCCGAACATTTTCACAAAAGGAAAGTATATTTTCATAAATTTGGTTCATGTAGGACGGAACAAATTGAACTTTTTCGCGGTTTTTACAATTTTTTTCCCCATTGTGCAACGATCCTACATTTAAGACTTTTTCACAAAAAAAATTGCTCACAAATACAGATACGTCTACCTTTTTTTAAAGATTCATATTCGCGCTCTTATTTGAACAGCCACCGATAATATCTAAAAGTACCTTAGTCCTAAATTATATTATCTCCTGATCTGTATGATTTCCCTAACCTAAAACTTATTCTATAAGTACGTGTAACCAGTTGAACAGTTGCCAAGAAAATTACACTTCACTTTTCTGGAAAATGTTGTTCTGACATTTGAACGTTCTAGTTTCCTCGGCCGAGTACTTCATTCCGTGCAACAAATTTGTTTGACCATTCCAACGATACTCTCCAACGATTGTTTCTCCACATGTGTGAGGCAATCTTTCATCTATCGATTGCCATCTTTATATATCATCTAGAATTTTCTCTCCCTCAAGTGGTGTTCGATCATCGCGTTTGGGCTTACCTAAAATGAAAAAGAAAAATAATTAGATAAATCTGTTTGTGGATTTGTATTTTTGTTGAATCAAATCAATGAACCACGCACTAATGTTCGAATATCAAAAGGGTCAGGCAAAAATAAATTATATCCGTTCATCCATCCCCCAATGAATTATCACACCCCCCTTTTCGGGTGGGTCAAGCTGACAACATCTTTCCGAGTCGTGGAAAACCAGTGGGCGGGAGAATTTTCTCGCCCCAATTGAATTAAATGGTCCCTACGTGAGAGGTGGTTCTGTTGGGTAAACGTCCCTAGAAGAGGTCCCTCCTGCCCACTTTATTTCCGGAGAATGTTAGCCGATGGGAACAAGAACATGAAAACATGAGAAGACGATGTTCGGTCGGATTTCCGATTCGATTCGATTCGATTCCGCCAAGTCGATACAACCGAGAGCAATGAGACGGTAAAGACGCGTGTCCCCATCGTCATTTGCCGGTTATTGCCGGTCATGATATCGATCCGACTTGAGAAGGTCCACGAATGTGTTTGAACTGGCTGGCTCGCCGATGTTTGTTGGAAAAGGGCATGGATTAGTCGAGTATATAGAAAACAGAACAAAAGTCAACCAGAAAAAATAAGAAATCATGTTCACTGCGGATAAAATTTCGGAATTTTTCGCAATAAAAATAAATCTCTTCTTTGTTTTGCGCTCTAACAAAGATACTGGTAGGGCAAATTGTATGGCGGCAAATGGTCACAAGGTGTGTGTTCTTTTTTGCTCATCTCTACCAGAGAGAGAGATTGCAGAAAAAAGCCCCAAAGACGCCAAATGGCGTTGCGCTTACTATAGTCATTTACATGTACCAAACCAAAAAACCAAACGCCAGTTTTACTGACGTTATGGCACGATCGTCGTCATACAATAATAATTACCGAGTTGAGTCGAGTCGAGAAAAACTCGGTCAAACTGTCATCAGCACAAGGCGTTGTCGTCGTCGTCGGCCGCACAGATTCTGTTCATTCATCGAACGGATGGAAGTAGGTAGTCCTACTGCAAACTTGACTGTGTATTGTAGTTTCGAGATGGGTAACCTAGAATGGTTGGCTCGAGGAGTTTGAAAATGTTGAATATTATATTATGTTCCAGGTCAAATATAGTTTCATTGTTAAATTTATTACATTTGAGTTATGCTTCTAAGTGTAACACACTTGCAGCGTGCGAATAAACGAGATATATCGTACTTGATTCGCAATTTGTAAACAATAAAAGTCTTAAAGGATTTTTCTTTTGTTTTTCAGATTAAAAAAAAAGTAACCGGCATTGAAGAATTTTATGCATAATTTGAAAAACACCTAATCTTGAAGTAATAATCAAACGGCATGTTCGGCAAATTCAAACTCATTTTGTTTTTTGTTTTTTATTTTTTTTTTTCAGTAATTTTTAAAAAACGAGTTTGGCTTACTTGATCTTGAAATTTTAACGGTTTTGGGGTTTTTTTGAGCCACTGTGAAAATTTTAATTTTTCTAGAAATTGGACCATTTCTTGAAAAATGGCCATGGCCGTAGGAACATGATGGGGGGTTTGGGGGTTAAACCTCCCCCATGAGGATCCAAAAAAGGCAAGCGAGGTATTCTACTCTATACTCAAAATTTTAAATTCAAAGCCAAATTATGATAATAAAGTAAGGTTAATCAAGAGTAACAATCTAGAATGAATACTAATGCCAAAACCTTCAAAAACCTATCTCAAGTTCAAAATTTTGCTACATTTTTTCAAATTTTTTTCACTGGTTCAAAGAAATTCAGGTCTGAATATTAAATTTTGAATTTAAATAAACCCATTTCAGAGGTTATGATTCCATAATTAACTAAAATAACTAAAATTGTATTCCTTTTTTTCGTATTCCGGAGTCTGGATCCAGTTCAGGATTGTTGATTTTCAGTTCCAACAATCATAAGAAATTAGAAATGAAAAGCTGCTTTGAAATCCTGGTACAAATTTGGTTTTGCATTTCATATCAAATAAGAATCAATTTATTCGAGATTATATGCATTTTTAATATTTTTAATATATGTAGTTTTCCGAATATGTACACCCAAAATTCAGCCTCTGTGCCAATGGCGTGTAGTCAATTACATAGCATCATTGGTACAAGAAGATAACGCGATCGGTGCTGATTCGATTTGCTCCCACCGGCATTAATCTCCCAAGTTAACCGAATTGCGTATGTCTGAAAGAAACAAAATAAAAACGTTTTCACGTCCCTCCCTATCGCATCACAAGACGAAGAAGGATGGAAATAAATACCGGCCAACACCAGGCAGCCAGCGAACCGAGCACTGTGCGTGTGAATGTAGCAAAAGCAACAACAAAAACATCCTTCTAATTCAATCCCTTCCCTTCAATCCACCAGCAAACAACCACGGCCGAGCTGTGCGTGTGTATGCAGTAAAAGCAACAACAAAAAAAACATTCCTTCAATTCAATTCCCCGGCAAACAACCACGGCTAAGCTGTGCGTGTGTATTTAGCAAAAGCAACAAGAATATATTCCTTCAATTCACCGGCAAACAAGCACCGGCCAAGCTGCCCGGCTTTAGCAGCTGTGTATATGTAGCGTGTGTATGTAATAGCAGGCAGTAAGCAAAGCACAGTTCTCATTCAATGGGTTTCCCGTTTCCTCCACTCCCGTTCCCTTTCCCGTTTCCATCGCAAGACAAATGAATACCTTGAAAGGAGGCCAAAGGCCGGGAGGCCACTGTCGTGCGTTTCTTTTGTGATTGATCGGTGGCAGAATGCCTATGACAAATATCCCTCTTCTTGCATGAAGCTCAAATAGTACACTGGTTAAGATGTCGGTCTGGCAAGATCATTTAGTTAGTAATTTGAGTTCGATTCTCCCTACGGGCGCTGTGGTTTATATTTTTATTTTCTTGTTTCTGGGATGAATTATCCAATAGGAACGAAATCCCATCAAATGTTTTTCTTGTTTTGCTTGAATGTAGTGGTCATGCATCATTTTAGTAGGGAGCCGAGTCCTTATGCCAGTTACGGTTTTTCAAACATATCATCTTCGGCACAGTGCACATTTCAGGGCATTATCGGCACAGAGATGTGCTAAATAGGCATTGGATTTTTGCAACCTCTTCTATGGGTGTATTGTTGTTTTGTATTCAAATTTGAAATTCTTAAACTTAAAATTCAAACATTGAAAGTTTCGAAATGCAATCCCAAATTTAAAACTCTGCTTCAGATCATTTGAAATTCATATTTTAATTCAGATTCTGAATACAGATTAAAAATAAATCAATTAAATAGTGAATTAAGATTAAACCTGAACTACAGAATTTAAATAATAGATTCATGAATAAGCGCTCTTCTCTCGTATATTTCAGAAATTCTATGGAAATTCGGATACAGATTCAAAGCGTAATTTTTGAATTCCGATTCAGAACTCAGATTCAGAATGCAGATTAAAAATTCAGAAAAAGATTTAGCTAGTAATAAAATTTACAATCAACATAAACTGTTGAGGAATTCAAGAGATCATGAACTGGAGATTGCTTGTCAATTCAATTTCCCAATTTCAAATTTTTAATCAAAATTAGTTTTTAAACACAATTTAGCTGAAAATCACAAAGAAAGTTGATTCGAGTTTTTTGTTTTATGCAAAAAAAAAACCCTAATTTTATTTTGAAAAATTATTTACAGGATTTTCATTATTGATTTTTTTTAAATATTTGCTGTTTTAGAAACATGTACCTGATCTTCACTTACAAATCTGCACAAAATTCTATGTTTTCTCGGTGTATTGTTTAACATTATTAACACATCAAGGACAGCCAAATTCTACATATTATATTTCAGAAACTAATGAAGAAAACTCTGCTAATTTAATATATTTGAGTAACGGGAAAGTGTTGTGTTGAATTTTGTAGAATGAGTTTTCATTATTAGATTCATAACATTTTAATTATGCTTTTTAATGTAGCATACTAGCGACAAGCGAAAAAATGTTATATCTCATATTTGGTTCGCAATGTGTTAATATTCCTGTTTTTTAAAGCCAAATTTCAAACCAAAATCATTAACTTGGTTAAAATTTGCATCAAGCAAATTTGATCCGAAAATCTGATGATTTTTCTCTCTTACTTTTTTGAAAATAGTTGCAAAATAGTTTGGAACATTGGGCTTGTTTGATTAGGAAAAAGGATTTTTTTTTTAGAAAAGGAAGGTTCTCCTAAAAAGTTTATTTTATGCTCAAATCAACTAAGTCGAATCTACCAGACTCTTAACCTAATTCAAAGACTTTAATCACCGTTAACTATGGATGAAAGCGAATTTAGTTCATCTTTAGCTTTAGGACCATTTTTCTAAAGTTACTATTTAATACGAAAACTTTTGATGTAAAATTACTTAAAAAGGAATAATCATATAGCTACAAACATAATTTTTTTTAATTGTTTTGTATTCGTGCATTGTTGGGCAATAATCAAATGTAAAAATCAGTCACCAAAACCTCCCCTATGAGTCGGTTCTTCCTACGGACCTGTCCAAAGCTGTAGTTAAAAATTCAAATTTTATACAAAAAAAAATACAATAAATTGAACTGTAATATAAAAAACCTTGTTTCTCCTTGTTAGTTTGAATGGGGATTAGCCTTAAAAAATTAAAAAAAAGACGTTTTATTAATGCACACTCAGGCAAATTTTTATTATAATTTTCATAAGATACGTCTCATGAACTGCTTTTTAGAATGTAAAATTGTTTTTCAAAAAAGTTTTATGAAATTCTTCCAGTTCTCATACGAACTTGTTGTGAAGAATAGAAGAAATGGTATTGTGAAAAAAAATTAAAACGCACAATCCACCACTCATTGATTTCATCGTGGTCGGAAGTAGTTGTGAAAGATCTACTTTTCCTCAACACTTTATGGTGATTTAGATCTTCTAAATGGCAAGTGAACGTTAAAAAAATAGGTAAAGTCATTTTAATATTTATTTACATTTCAGCTCGGTTACCGACAAAAGGCGCGAATTCAAAAACCTAATAATTCGACTTTTTTTTTCAAATTTGATGAGGTTATTTAAACTGAGTATTAAATGACTCATTATCTTTAAAGAGAAAAATTAAGCAATTCTATGCTTTCGAACAAATTCTGTCAGGTCTTGAAGCATATATTTTTAATCTTGAAACGTTTTTAGAAAATGGTTTGTTAGTTGAGCAAAAGTAATATGAAAATTATCTCTATCCACGACCGTAGAATGCGGGGTAAACAACGCTCATGACGGTTCAAATGTGTCAAGAAAAATGTTCTTCTCTTAGCTCAATATTTCAAATTGTTAATCCAATTTTGATGAACAACTAAAGTGAATCAAAAGTAACAATCTTGACTCTGAACTAGGCCAGTCTTTATTTCCGAATAATGAATATTCAATAAAATTCAATAAAATATCGAATTTTCAATAAATAGGATTGCCAAATTGCCCGAATTTTGCCCGAATGTCATTCACTTTATTTGCAAAATTAAAAAAAGAAAACTCAAATTGCACGATCACATTTATGTAGGGGAGAGTGGGGTATCGTGGGCCACTTTTAATATCTCAGAGATATGTTTAGATAAAAATCTCAAACCAATTGGCATCGTCGTCGCTTTGCGTGAGTATATATTTCTATATGTTGTTTACTGAAATACGCATAATATGCTTCTTTTGTTTATCAAGCTAAAAAATGTTAGAACAATTTACTAACATAATTAAAAAAACACCCGCTTATTTCATCGATGGGGAACCTAAAGTGCATATCAAAAATATGCTCATACGCTTATGATCTTAATTTTGTCATGATCTTTCACATGGAAAAGGAATTTTTGATGAAACAAAAATAAGTCATACAAACGCAACCAATTTGCAAATCATAGCTTGTGGGGAATCGTGGGCCACACATCTTTAACCACCTATATTTTTATGTTTATATACACATTCAGAACTTAAAATACGTTTTCCATATCTGGAAAGTTTTTTTCTGCCAAATGAAGAGTTATGAAAAATATTTTGTCCATCCTATATAAAACTTTTTGCCAAAACGTTCTCGAGCCAGGTTTTGGAATCTTTTCTATCATACATAGCTCTCTTTTTTATTTCATCATCTGAAATTGCTTTAAAATAACGAAATGAATTAGGAAATCACAGTTTTGGATTAACTCATAAACTTTGCATGTTATTTGGTCAATTTTGATTTGGTGGCCCACAATTCCCCACCATTTTTCAAAATCCAAAACATATTACTTTTTTTCAAACAGTCAAAATTTGGGGATAATAACTTATTAAAAATTTAAAAAAAAATACCTTATAAAACCTTGAAAATGTAGAAAACCATAGAATTTCTTACTTTCATTTTGTCTTTTATAATAAAAAAGTTATGGAACAACGAAAAAAA